>NC_046162.1:49148333-49358333 GCF_011064425.1 Rattus rattus
TAGAACTAGGACTATCCCAACGTTTAGGTTCTCCACTCCAGCAGGCTCCTCCCGCAGGGCGAAGGAGGGGCCCACAGACATTGGCCCTTCTCCCACTCTGCCACATCTGCTCTGGGGTCCCACAAACCCACACTGCCTCTGCCTCGGCACTTTCTGCTCATGCTAGACAAAACCAGTAGGTTCCCCACCGTTGGGGACTGGAGAGAGGAAGGGACAAACTAGACAGAACTGAAGGCCTGGGGGGTAGGACGCCCTGTCCGCCAGAAAGAAGGGATGGGGACAAAGAAGGAAAAGATGAGAAAATGAAATGAATGATTTGCAGATGCTGAGCTCCTGGGGAACTAATGGCTCTCCATTTTTCACTCAGGACCATCCTCTGGGCCGAATGGCCAAATGGCCGAATGGCCACCATCCTCTTCAAGAGCTTAGCTGGGCTTGCTCCCACATTACCCCAGCTGGGGCTGTTGACCTGTGCCCTTCACTCATAAAAACAGGGAAGGAGAGGTGGGAAGCCTCACCTAAGCATCTCCCACCTCCTTTAACCACTTGTTTGCCATTCTGCCCTAACTGCATATGGCCTGGGGGGTCTGGGGCAGGGCTAGAGTGTATACAGATGAAGAAGAGCTAAGGGGGAGAGGGGTTCCATCTATGCTGTTATGGGAAAAACACTATCCCTGCTGAGTAAAGACATCCCCAGATGGAGGACTCCCACTCCTGTAAGGAGCCCCTCACTTATGCTCGGTAAGACAGACCACTAAACCATATATATATGTTATATGGTATGTTATATGTATATTACTGCGGATTGTGTTAGGACCGTGGAGGGAGACACTGCTGACATCTCCCCAAGAGAAGAAATTTTAGCTACAGGGGACCAAGTGGAAAACTCTAACACAATTGAGACCAAGGCATTTGTGCTGGCACACCCCTTTCATTCCAGCACTGGGAAGCAGAAGCTGTGAGTTCAAGGCCACCCTGGTCTACAGAGTGAGTTCCAGGACAGCCAGAGAAACCCTATCTTAAAAAGACATGCAATGCCACAACAGTATACAACATTCATGGATCTATGGAGAAAACTGAGCAGCAGTAGAAAATACATCCCGCTTTGAGACAGCAGTGGCCTCTGAGGAAGAAGAAAGCCTAGGGATGGTGAACAGAGATGTGTTAGCCTCGTGGTTTTCTGTTCCGCCTATGATCCCTTATCCACATCCTTGATATCAGAAATACTCTGAAGTCAGAACTGTATGGAGCTTAGAGTGTAGGCCAGAGGGAGAGCCTGTGCCTACCAGAGCAAGATCCAGCTCTAGAACAGGACAGAATAAGATTTAAGGTTGTGACGCCATGTGTGACATCGTGTGTGACCCAGGGGCTGGGATGCAGCTGAGGTGGTAGAGTGTTAGCCAAGCATGCATGAAGCTCCGAGGTCAAGCTCCAGCCGGCCATGCCTACAATCCCAACACCCCGAAGATGGAGGCAGGGGGATCAGGAGTTGAAGGTTGTACTGGCTGGCTTGGTGTGTCAACTTGATGCAGGCTAGAGTCATCAACGAGGAAGGAGCTTCAGCTGAGGAAATGCCTCTATGAGATCCAGCTGTAAGGCATTTTCTCAATTAATAATCAATGGAGGAGGACCCAGCCCACTGTGGGTGGAGCTATCCCTGGGCTGGTGGTCCTGGGTTCTTTAAGAAAGCAGGCTGAGCAAGCCAGGGAAAGCAAGCCAGTAAGCAGCACCCCTCCAAGACCATCAAGACCATCAGCTCCTGCCTCCAGGATCCTGCCCTGTTTGAGTTCCTATTCTGACTTCTTTCATTGATGAACAGGACTGTGGAAGTGTAAGCCAAATAAACCCTTTCCTCTCCAACTCGCTATTTGGGAATGGTGTTTCATTGTTCAGTAGAGACCCTAAGACGAAGATCAATTTTGGCTACACAGGAGATTGAAGGCCAAGTTGGCTTATATGAGATCCTGTCTCAGAAAAACAAAAGTAATGTAACATTGTTTAGCATGAAATCCTAGGTCCCGTTCCAGAGAGCTCTAGAACAATAGTTAACGACCACACTTTTATTACCATATTTCTGCAGTAAAATATATGAATATTTATAGTAAGTGGCTTGAACAGACCATAAATACCTTTGTGTCAGCTTAGGTTAGATTTCACCACCAAATAAGTTTATACGCCAGACTTTATAGGGGCGGGAACTTGCAAGTGAGAGGTTTCAGGATCTTTTTAAATACGTTATTTGTGCCAGGGTGGGAGCAGTCACAAAGGTGCCACCGTATGCATGTGGCTGTCAGACTACAGCTTATAGGAGTCAGTTCTTGCTTTCTCTCATGTGTGTTCCAAGTATAGAACTCAGGTCATCAGACTTGGAAGCAGGTACCTTTGACCCCTTAGTCACCTGACTTGCCCTTGTTAGGAACTCAAACAGGGCAGGATTCCTTGGTCTGTTGGTTTGGAGGGTGGGGGTTTGAGACAAGATTCGTCAGTATAACAAGCCCTGGTGCTGTCCCGGGCTCAATTTGTGGATCAGGCAGACCTCAGACTCACAGAGATCTTGTCTCTGCTTCTCAAGTGCTGGGATCAAAGGCTCGAGCCACCATGCCTGGCTAGAGTTTTGAGAAATGCAGAGAAGGAACTGCAGGCCTGACTATAATTTTTCTTCTAATGGTAACAGAGTAAAATGTAAGGCAAAGGTCAGGAGGGCTCCGTGTGCAGCTCAAAGGTAGGATCAACACTAAAAGCCCAGGGCTCACCTCCCAGTGCTACGAAAAAGAAAATTTAATGTTTAAGCCTTTATTTAATGTGTGTATTTTTGCCTGCATATATGTCTGTGTACCTGGTGCCTGTGGAAAACAGAAGGCATCAGACGCCCTTGAACTGGCTGGAGTTACAGGCAAATGTGAGCTACCATCTGGGTGCTGGGAATCAAACCCAGTCCTCTGGAAGAACAATCAGTGCTCTTAATCGACACACACACACACACACACACACACACACACACACACACACACACACACACACACACACACACACCAGAAATCTAAAAAGATGGTCTGGGAGCTGGGAGCTGGGAGCTGGGAGCTGGGAGCTGGGAGCTGGGAGCTGGTTCAGCCAGTAAAGTGCTTGCTGTGCAAACCTGAATTTGGATCCCCAGCACCCATGTGAAAAGCTGGGTGCATATTCCTATACTTCACTGCTGGGAAAACAGAGATGAGAAGATCTCTAGGGCTCGCTACACAGCCAGTCTAGCCAATCAGCAAACTCCAGGTTCAGTGAAAGACCTTTGATTGATTGAGGAAGACACCCAATGTCAGCCTCTGGTTTCCTCATTCATGTATGTCTGCAAGTGTGCAAGTACACACACACACACACACAGAGAGAGAGAGAGAGAGAGAGAGAGAGAGAGAGAGAGAGAGAGAGAGAGAGAGAGAGAACTCATCAGTTAGGAGAACGCACTGCTCTTGCAGAGGACCCAAGCTCTTCACAGCTCCCAGCTCCCACACCAAATGACCTACAACCCCTGTAATCCAACTCCAGAGAACAACAACACATTCTTCTTTGGGCTTCCTTTGACACTACATTCATGTGCACAAATCCACTCTCTCTCACACACCCACAATTAGAAACCTTTACAAATAAATATTTCTTTAACAGGTAAGGGTTTTGTTTTTTTTTTAAGATTTATTTATTCCATGTATGTGAGTACACTGTCACTGTCTTTGGACACACCAGAAGAGGGTATCAGATCCCATTACAGATGCTTGTGAGCCACCATGTGGTTGCTGGGAATTGAATTCTGGTCCTTTGGAAGAGCAGTCAGTGCTCTTAACCACTGAGCCATCTCTCCAGCCCCAGGTTAGAGTTTTTCAGGGCCAGGCATGACGTCACATGCCTTTAATCCCAGCAGGAAGATCTCTGTGAGTTCAGGACAGCCTGGTCTACATAGCAAGCTCCAGGACACGTAGGACTACATAGAGATACCCTGTTTCAAAACTAACCAGTAAAAAAAGGAAATAAAAACGTTTGGAGAGGGGTTGGGGATTTAGCTCAGTGGTAGAGCGCTTGCCTAGCAAGCACAAGGCCCTGGGTTCGGTCCCCAGCTCCGAAAAAAAAAAAAAAGTTTGGAGAAAAAAAAAAAGCCAGGTGGTGGTGGCACACCCCTTTAATAACAGCACCTTGGAGGCAGAAGCAGGTAGATCTTTGTGAGTTCAAGGCCAGCCTAGTCTGAAGTTGAGAGCAATTTCAAGGATAGTTAGGACTACATAGAGAAATCCTGTCTTGGGGAGGGTAGAAAGAAAAAAAGAGAGATAGGCCTGGGTTCGGTCCCCAGCTCCGGAAAAAAAAAAAAAAAAAGAAAAAAAAAAAGAGAGAGAGAGAGATAGGTTTTCTGTGGTACCTGAAGATTGGTACACCCATTTTGAAACATTTTCTATTTGTTTCTCAGAAGTTTCTCCAAGCCAAACCTTCCCTGCTGCATCCCCCAACTCCTCCTGGTACCAGGCTCCTTGGAGCGAGTCAATTTTAAACTGATTTGACCTGGGCACATGAGATATCAGAGATGGTAATGTTACGCATTTCTAGAAGACTAGACCTGCGCTTCACCTCCTACCCCTTACTAGTAATACCAGCGAGGATCCAGCAAAGGCTCAGGTCTACAGTCCCATAATTTGGAAAACTAGAACTGAAAGGTCAAGAATTCAAAGCAAGGGCTGGAGAGATGGCTCAGTGGTTAAGAACACTGGCTGCTCTTCAGAGGTCCTGAGTTCAACTCCCAGCAACCACATGGTGGCTCACAACCATCTATAATGAGATCTGATGCCCTCTTCTGGTGTGTCTGAAGACAGCTACAGTATACCAATATAAATAAAAATTAATTAAAAAATTAAAAAAGGAATTCAATGCAAGAACAAGAGTTCAAAGCCCTCCTGAGATACATAAGAAAACCCCATCAGGGTTGGGGGATTTAGCTCAGTGGTAGAGCGCTTGCCTAGCAAGCGCAAGGCCCCCTGGGTTCATAAGGCCCTGGGTTGGTCCTAGTTCAAAAAAAAAGAAAAAAAAAAAAAAAAAAAAGAAAGAAAAAAACCCCATCTCAGTGTGTGTGTGTGTGTGTGTGTGTGTGTGTGTGTGTGTGTGTGTGTGTCTAGCACACCCACAGCCCTAAGCCCATTCCCAATGTCCCATTACAGTGTGGTAGAGCACTTGCCTAGCATGCATGAGGCCTAGGATTCAACCCTCCTCAACACTGAAGGAGAAAAGAGGGGATGGGGAGGGATCAGCACATGAGGGTGTTTAGCACCAAGCCTGACCACATGAGTGTCATTCCTACAACCCATGTGGTGAAAGGAAAGAACCAACTCCCCAAAAGTTGTCCTCTGACCTCTACATATGCGTGATACGAGCAGGCACACCCCTCCATTTGCATGCAAACACTAAACAAGTAAGTAAATAATTAAATAATTAGGGGCTGGAGAGATCACTCAGTGGTTGAGAGCACTGGCTTCTCTTCCAGAGAACTTAGGTTTGACTTCGGCAGCCACGTGGGAGCTCACCATCTGTATTGGAGTTTTAGGGGAGGCTGGGTCTGACCCTCTGGCCTCCACCAGATATATGCATGTGGTGCTCAGACGAACTCAGGCAAAACACCAATACGTATAACAGAAGAAGTAGTAGGAGTAGTAAGATACTTATTAAATAAAAGTTTAAAGGTCAACAGAAGATTATATTTCTCTTCATCATTACAGGACTAGCAATACCAGCAAGTCAGGCTTTAAAGGTGAGGTCTACACCTGGCTCACCGCCTCAGGCCACTGGACAGGATCTAAAAGAAAAGCAACTGACAGCAACCAAGACCCCCAACCACTGTGGCTCCGGGATCAACGCCACAAGAGGCAGCTCTTTGTTCTCTCCATGTAGGCTTCTCTTCCTGTCACCCTGAACCTGAACCTCCACAACCGACCAAGTCTCTGCCAAGATGAGGAGGAAAATACAGGAGCTTTCAACAGATGGTAGCAAGCATCAGCCGGGCTTAGGAATCAAAGGGTGGCAGAGCAGGCTGGGTCTCCATGGTGATGGGCTTAATGGAAGAAAAACACTATTTGTTTTGCCACCCAGGGTGAAAGTAGGGAAAAAGGAAGAGAGCAAACCCTCTACGGTGGGGTGGGAACAACCAGGAACACTTGAAATGAGGAAGAAGCTGGAGGAAGAATTGGCTGGCACATGGATGGGAAATTTTTAAGAGAGAATAAATAGCAGGCTAGCCAGGAAGAAGACACGTGCACATATAAAAAGAAAAGAGAGAAGGGCAGAGGCTCCGTGGAAAGCCTTTCAGATACAATATCACAGCCATCCTGCTTCTTGGTCCTGCCCCCTGACACCGAGGTGGGCATGGTGGTGTCCCCTTCAATCCCAGGGCTTGTGAGGCAATGGCAGGCAGACGCCCGTTGAATTCCAGGTCCGCCTGGTGTACCTAGCCAGTTTGAGACCACCCAGAGCTACCCAGAGAGACCCTGTCTCAGGAAAAAGAAAAAAAAAAATAGCACTCATAAAGCCTCTCTAAATCTCCCCGCCGTCCATTTCTAGGCAGCCTCTGTCCCAGCAAGTACTCACCAGACTCCTCCTTCATGGGCTCGTACTCTGGCTCCGGAATGGTAGGCATCTGAGAAGTCTCCTTCTCAACTCCTGGGGCCACAGTGGACTGAGGAGGCCGGCCAGGTCGGGCTGCCCGGGGGCCTCCCCGGCCACCCACTTTTCGCTTCTTCTCCGCTTTGCTTGCCATCTTAAGGCAAAACCTGCAGGTACATGGGTGTCGGAAGTCCGCCTCCAGATCCCACCTCTCACCCAGCCTCCCAAGACACACACTCCCTTCTGAATTCCGACACCGAGTGGGACATCCCAGGTGATCTTATTTTCTGGGGGGTATCCTGCTATACACTCGGGGCATACCCAAGAGACCCTCAGAGCTGGGGGAGGGGGTCACAGTTCAGCGGTAAAGTGCTTGCTTAGAATGTGTGCAAGGCCTTGTGTCAGACTCCAAACACTGGATTTAAAAAGGACGGGGTTGGGGATTTAGCTCAGTGGTAGAGCACTTGCCTAGCAAGCGCAAGGCCCTGGGTTGGTCCCCAGCTCCGAAAAAAAAAAAAAAAAAAAAAGGGACAATGGATTCCTCACCTCTTCCCTGGGATAACCCAAATTCTTCACAGAATCAGATTAAAAGTCAAAGCCCTCTCCCAGCCCCCGGCAGGTCAGAAGGCTAAGGACCTGAGTTCAATCCCTGGGTCCATGGGGCACCAACACCCACAAGCTGTTCTCTGCCCTGCACTTACATACCACGGCACGCACACACACACATACACAGACAATAACTGCAAATGGGGGAAAATCAAGGTCTCATAAGCCATCAGGAACAAATAGCAGACACGGGAACTAAAAAGATAACGTCCTGATCTCAGGACCACAAGAGTTCAGTTCCCAGCACCGACATCAAGTGATTCACAACTGCCTGTCACTCCAGTCCCCGGTGGTCTGACTCCCTCTGGCCTCCTTGGGTACCTGCACAGGTTTGCATACACATATATGTACATATAAAATAAACCTTTTATTTTTACAACAGAAACACCACTAAGGCAGGGTATGGAAAATGTATGAGATGTTCACCACACTACCCTATAGTTTCCTGAATGCGAGACGGCCCAGGAAGGGGAGCACCATCACTGCTGTCGTTGTGTCAAGTCACTGAGGCAAACCAAGACGATTTTCCTGAGCACCTCCCCACTTTAAGAAAAAAAAAAAAAGCTCCTCCTACCACACTGAAATCTCAACAGCCTCAAAGACCGTGTGCACAAGTCTCTTTAGTCTGTAATCGCTTAGAGGGGGGAGCCTGTTCAGTGTGTACTGCGGTTTCTTAGGCTTGTTGGTCGAGTCTACGCTAAGTACATAATTTCAGGATCACCAGATTCCAAATGTCCTTAGGAGCAACCAGGAACCAAGAAGGACAAAAGACATCCAAATTATGCAAGGGTGAAAAAGAAACGAATGGCATGAGGAAGACTCAGTGGGCAAAAAAAAAAAAAACCAAAAAAACAAAACAAAACAAAACAAAAAAAAAACAAAAAAAAAAAAACAACAACAACCATGTGAGGAGCACAGAATCTCCAGGAACACACTATAGAATGCTGGGCACTCCCTCTTCCTCCTCGGGAGCCTGACAGCCACCTGTGGCTTCCTTTCCTCATCCCCACAGGCTGCCACAGGCATTGATCATGGGTTATGAATTTCAAACTTGAAGGATTTGTACTTTGCTCCAAGGAAAAACGTTCTGTTAGGCCAACAAATCAATAAAACCAACTGCAAGAGTGTGGTTTCCTTCCTTAGCCTCAAGGGAAGCATCCAGCTCCCCTGAGCCTCAAGGTGGAGCCTCAGGAGACATAATCCACACTGCAGGCACCGGGAGAAACTGTCCCAGCCTGGGGCTCACTGGGGTTACTGGAAAATATCTCAGGGCCCTCCTGCTCCTCAAACTGGTCACCAGTAGGCAGTATCCCTCACAACTTCTTGCTCACACAACTGTCCCCCCTTCATTGCACCCTGAGTTGCCCTTCTTCCCCTCAATCACAAATGCCCCTTGCTCCCCTCTCCCCCTATAACCACCCCCTGCTCCTGACTCCTCCACAGCTGCTCTTCCTCCCTTACAGCTGCCCCTTTTCCCAGCATTCTTTCCTTCCCTCTGTCCCGACACACACCTCACAATGTCGACCCTCTCCTCCCTAGACCGACGGTTGGGTCACACCAACCAAGAAGCTGCCCCGCGTGGCCCTCCCAGGTCCGCGCCTGCATGCACGCGTCGCCATGGCAACTCGGGGCCGGGAGAGTAAGTGGCGGGTCTGCGGACACTGCGCAGGCGCGTTGCTCCGCCGCCCCACCCCACGAGAGTCTTTCCCGCGTGGATCTGAGACTAAAGGGCAAGGGAGGGGGGAGTCTAGGGTTTCGAGAACTACTAAATCTGGGAGCCGAAGGTGTGGGGAACAGCTCCCGCCTGGATTTGAGGATCAAGCTGGAAGGGCTGGGACTGAAAACAACGAGACTCGGTCTCGCAGGATGTGGAAAAGACCCGGGCCGGGGGGGGGACCCAAACGCACGACCCCGGCCCCCAGGTGTGTGGGCTCCGGCCTGCACGGGTCCAGCAGGTGGCGCTCGGGGTGCCGCCTGCGAGGTTCGTTCACCTTCTAGAAAACTCTCCAGGATTTCCAAACAGCCACGGCTGCAGCTGGGTCCAGGGGAAAAACCGGGGCTGGAGCACCCCTGCCCTCCTGCTGCTCCCGCTTCTTACCCCGGATTGGGGTCTAGTATTGCTGGGAGGCACGGGGCGGGGGAACCGGGTGAAGGCTGGAACTGGATTTTTTTTTTTTTTTTAATCAGAGGATTGGCTTTGAAAAGCGTTGCTGGTTTTGGGGGGCGAACGAGAGGCGGGGACTCCCCCGGGGAAGGTGACCCGGCCTGGGAGGAGCTTTGCTCTCCATAGGAACAAAGGCTGCGTCCCAGAGCAGCTTGGAGAGCACTGGAGGGGCAGCACTGAGCGGGTGCTAGGGGGCGCTGCATGTCCTGGTGGCTGGAAGGCGGAAAAGACAACTGTACCCGGGGTCTCAAGACGCTTTGGGGAGACGTGGGAAATGCCGTGAGGAAGCAGAATCATGGGAATAGGGAGGCGCCCTCCCTGCTTCCATCAATAGTGCCTAATTAAGACAAAGCCAGCAGCGAGCCCACTGATTACATTTCCATGAGGAGCTAAATTGATGACATTTTCTTTGCTGGATATGAAGAGACGCTGCCACCTCAGTTCCCATTTTCACACCTGACAGGTCTCATTTTGCCAATCTGGTCCTGCCGGAAGTGGCAGTCCCTAGTACTCCTGGAGGCCAATATATTTATCTAAACTCTGACCCAAGCCACCATAATTGACAAGTCCTCCCTTACCACCACCACCTTCCCTGTTTACAGTGTAGCTCAAGCTGGCGTCAAACTCTCAAACTTCGAGTCCTGCCTCTGCCTCCTGGGTGCTGGAATTACAGGGGTGTGCTGCCACATCTGGCTACTGCCATTATCCTGAAGATGGGTTTCCGGGCTCTGATTTGTGTGGTCTTTGGCCCAGCCCAGACTCGTGTTGCTGAGAGAGCAGGGATTGAAGGAAAAGAGGCTCTGCCACACCCTAAAACCAGCAGCTGCACAGCACACGGGGCTGGGATGGAACACATAGGTAATCTTCCAGCCAGATAGCAGAGAGGGGTGATGTGACTGGTCAGAATCCCAAGGGAAAGGTCCCAAAGGACTGAAAATTTGTGGGGAGGCTTGGAATGGGGATCCTCCAGGGTGGGTTCCTAAATCCCTCAGGGGAAGGAACTTTGCATAGACCCCTTTTCTCTTCTGACTCCCCTCTCAACTGTGGCTGTGTCTAGGGATCCCAGCCCCCCACATTATGCTAAATAGGTAATCAAACATCTTGCTTTGCTAATTGCTGCTCAATCCGATTAAACACCGCTGAAGCTCATCAACAGAGGTGGAGGTAAAGGGAAGGATGGGGGGGGGCAGCCACAGCTGTGATGGGGTGCTTGTCCCTAGGGGTTCTAGGGGACAGCTGAGAAACAGCCAGCGTAGCAAGTCTAAGCACATCCCAAAGGAAAGGGACTGACCATTTGTAGCCTGGAGTCAGTCCCTTAGCCGGGACCACCCCAGATGTAGGCTTTTCCCTCCTGCCAGAACCTTATTACCCTCAGAACCCAGGCATCCGGCCATTCCCACAGCCACCCACACACACCCCTGTCCCAGATTTAATAAGGTCTGTTCTCTCACTGTCAATATTTGATTTCTCAGAGCCATCTCCACGGAGAAGAGGGGCCTCAGTCCTTCTTCCCCCCTACCTTGGTCCTTTTTGGCCCACTCCTAGTCCCTTTGTGCTCCCAACCTTCTCTGAACTTACTGACTTAATGAAATGATATTAAAGTCTTAAGCAACTCGAAGAAGAATGGTTGCTATGGTAAAGGGAGTGGGCAGGACGCCTGGGTCCCTGAGGGGAGTAAGGGCTGAGAGGGAGAGGGAGCCAGAAGCTAAGACCTAGAAGTCACAGGTCCCCCTCCACAACCCTCCATGGGTAATAGCAGATTTTGAGTGAGGCAGGGTGCCATACCTCTAGTTCTTGGTGAGAAGCAGGGAATGAGGCTTGGGTGCTAAGAGAAGGTTGAAGGACAGATGTTCAAGGGGCCAGGGTCTCCACTGGCTGACCAGAGCATCCATCAGGAGAGAAGGGCCAGTCTGGGAGACAGGGCCTCTGTGCCAGCAACCTCCCTGCTGACCATGCCCTGGACCAGTCCCGTGAGAACCAGAGTGGATTCATCCACAGCCCTGACTCATCTCTCGGCCCCCTTTCTCCACCAGCAGCCCCCCACAGGTGATTTGTAGCTGATGCCCCCACAGTGACAGGAGCCAGGAAGGAGTCATTCCATGACGTGAAGAACTGAGGACTTCCAAAGAGAACACAGGCCAATGGCTGGAAATCGAAGCCCCACCCCAGCTCCCCACACCCGTCCCCTTCTCACTCCCCTGGGGACCCTGGCCCAGCCCCAGTCCCCTTGGGGTGGTGGGAATGCAGGGACATTTGGCTGAGGCTGATTGATGAGGGAGGAGGAAGCCTGTGCGTGCTAAGGCTGCTGTTTGCTGAGCACACAGATTCCTCCCCACTCACCAGCTGCTGCCCCCTGAGGCTGTTTGTGGGCACCCCCACCCCACCAGTCAGTGCCACTGGGGGAGCCGATGCCTACATTCCTGATAGAGAACCAGGAAGTTGACTGCTTCTTGGATTCCCTCATGAGAATCATAGATACCTGGGACCTGGTGGCTTTGAACTCCTTTCAGACACCTGCCCTGCCACGCATGACTCTTGCGACTCCGTAGTGGCCATTCATTCTGTGTCTTTCTTCCTAGCCCCTACCTACCGCTCCAAGCCCAGGCAAGCCAGCACCCTGCCTCCGAGCCACCCTGCAGCTCCTTTCCCAGCCTACCTGCAGACCTCGACCCTGTCCCTGGGAAGGTGGAGCCCGTATCTGGGGTGGGGGTGGCCCTTTCCCTTTAGGAAGCCCCCACATTTCATTCTAACGTAAATCTCAGCTTGTAGCATCCACCGGATATTTTTGCTGCAGTCTGGTGAGTTGGCTCGGTGACTCAAGGCACCTGTTGCAGAGCCTGATGTGTTCTATCCTGGGAGCCATGAGGTAGAAGAACCGACTCTGACTCTGGCAGCTTGGCCTCTGCCCTCCACACGCACGCTCTGGCCTGCGTGCATGCTCCCCACCACAAGCACATAAACACACAGTGACGTCTATCGAAACTCCTCACCCCCTTTCATATTGCCAACGCACCCCCCTAACACAAACCAGGGTGACAGTTGTATACCTTAAGCTGCAAAGGCTAGCCAAGCCTGTGCTGCTACAACTCAGCCCCCAGGGACAGCCCAGCTCCATCTTCCTTCCACTGCTGGAAGGGCAGGTTTAGGTGTCTCGGGTGGGCCCTCGCCTACTTGTTCTGTTAGTTCTGCTCTGCTCGTCTGGCCCACTCTGGACATGGCCCTTTTCATTGTGTTGTTTATTTGAGGCAGGGTTTCCGCTTCATAGGTTACACTGGCTTCAAACTCCAAAGCCTCCTCCTCCTCCACCACACCTCCCAAATGCTGGGATTACAAGCTCTTACCACCTCACACTCAGCTTCCTGCTCCAGTTTTCATGTCTTCTGAAAGCTCCAAACATCCTCTTTGCCCTCCTCCGGCTTAAAAAGCTCTTGAGTAGAACAACTAGTCCTTACCCAGGAAACAAAGACCAAGCAAGCCAGATGGGTCTCCTCCTCCTCCTCTCTCTCTCTCTCTCCCTTCCTTCCTTCTTCCTCCTTCCCCCCCTCTCTGAGACAGGGTTTCTCCATGGAGACCAGGCTGGCCTGGAACTCACTCTGTAGACCAGGCTGACCTCAAACTGAGAGATCCACCTGCCTCTGCCTCTGCCTCTGCCTCCTGAGCGCTGAGATTAAAAGTGTGCGTACACCTGTCTAGACCAGCTTCTTGGAGTGACTTTCTGCCCCTTGGGCTGTGGCTAGAGACAGACGGAATACCTGGGAAAAAATAAGGTGGATGTCCGTCCTTATTACCAAACGCGTCAAAATCTCTCCCTCTGCATCTCTGCTTCTGCCTTTCCCAGGGCAGTTCCTGGCTGCCCCTCTGCCCCCAAACACACACCTCTGAACCCGAAAGGTTCACCTAGTTTCCCTGGGTTTCCTTTGTTTGTTTGAACTTGTTTCATTCTCCACGGGGGTCTCAGCCACCCAGGTTGGCTTCAAACTCCTCCCACCTCAGCCTCAATATTGTTTTCATGAACCGAGGTTGCAAATGCTTGTTCCCCATCAAAATGTGGACTTCAAGTGGGGTGTGGTGGTGCATGCACGCCTTTCATCCGAGCTTTCAGGAGGCAGAGGCAGGTGGAGCTCTGTGAGCTCAAGGCCAGTCTGGTCTGCAAAGTGAGTTCCAGGATAGCCAGGGTCCTGTTACACAGAGAAACTCTGTCTTGAAAAACCAAATCACACCCCCCTCCCCCCCAAAAAAATTGTTATTTTTTTAAATTGTGGACTTCAGAAACTAACCACAGGCCAGAAATGGAGTTGCACACCTTTTATCCCAGCAGTCAGGAAATGAAGACAGGCAGTCAGGCAGGCAGATAGATCTCTTGAGTTTAAGGCCATCCTGGTCTATATAACAAAACCCTACCTTCTTTGTTTTGGGTTGGTTTTTATTTTTTATTTTTTAAAATATTTTTGTTTTTTGGTTTGGTTAGTTGATTTTGATTTGTTTTTCCAGACCCTGGCTGTCCTGGCACTCTCTCTATAGGCTAGACTGTCCTTGAACTCACAGTGGTCCCCCTGCCTCTGCCTCCTGGGTGCTGAAATCAAATGCATATGTCACCATTGACCAGCAAGAACTTGTCTTAAAGTCAATCAATTAGTTAATCAAACAACCAAACACCCTGGGCTAGTGTGAGACCCTGTCTCAAATGCAGGTGAGAGGGAGGCTAGAGGGTCAGCGATGTAGTGGTTAAGAGCATTTACTGCTCGTGCAAAGGACCCAGGTTTGGTTTCCAGCACCTACACAGGCTCAACAACTCTCTGTAACTCTGCTCATACAGCATCTGATGCTCTCATGACCTCCTCAGGTATGAGACACGACAGGGTACACATGCATACATGCAGGCAAAACTGTTCAAATTAAATACATCTTCTAAAAAGTGGACCTGGGGCTGGGGGCGGGAGGGAGTGTGGTTCTTGTCCAGCATGTTCAAGGATCTAGGTTTGACACTAACACAATGGCAGGGGTGGGGGTGGGAATAAAACCAGCCAATAGACAAAAAAAAAAAAATGTGATTTTATGAAGCAGGGATTTTCACTTTAGCACGCAGTGCTGAAGTAGCACCTGGAACACAGTAAACACAGAGGAGGGGCTGAATGAACAAGTGGACGAAGAAGTAGCTCCCCTCCCTTCTATTCTTGTCATAGTTGTTACCCTGGGAGTGTGTGTGTACTTGTAGCCAGAAAGCCAACAGATGGCATGTGCGGTTCTATGTGGAAGTCACCAGCATTTTCAAATAGCTTAAAAGACAGGCAAGTCACTGCGCATGTGAAAGGCTGTAGGTGTTGTGAATGTCAGGTGGTTGGCAGGGGGTCTGTGGATGCCAGTGCTCAGAGGGGGTGTGTCCCAGGGGCTGTGCAGTATGTGCTGTTTCTCTTCCCAGCTGTGCATCCGTCCCCAGGTGTCTTCCTGTCTCTCAGCGTGTTATGATGTCCTGGCTGCTTTGGTGATGTGTTTGTCAGGGAGACTATTTATCTCCACTTCTCTCCTCCTCTTGTATTCACCTGTACCTCTGGATGTTTGTGTCAAGGGGACTCTCAGAGCCCTCGTCCCCTCACACTAACAGCCCTACCCCAGTCTTGGACCCCTCCCTTTCTCAGTGGGCCCTGTTGCTGGGCTCTGTGTTGCCATAGTGACGGTTGCCAAGTCCCTGAGGCTGATAGCCAGCGATGGGGCTGTCGGCTCCATCCACGCGGGAGGCTGAGGGGGGCTTCCCATTGTGTAGCGAAGGGGATGTTTCCAAGACGACCAACCCCCACTAAGGGCCAGGGACCAGCCCTTCCAACCCCCTCAAGCCTCCCCACTTTAGGTAGCTCCAGGGTGGGCTCAGAAGGCAAGAGGAAATTCTACACAGCCCAGTACCTGGTCTCTCAGTTTTCAGCTCCCCTCCTCCAGTACCTATACCACAGGGGACTCAGGCATCTTGTTGAGATGGGTTGGGGTCTCTGGGAACAGAGGGGAAGGGGGACCCTTTGACCTCCAGGCAGATGGGAGACAGTGGGAGGGAACCTTAAGTCAGGGGAGGGCAGCCAGGGCAGAGGTTGTGACCCTGCGGACTCGCTCCAGCGATGTTCCTGATGGCAGCTTTTGTGGCTGGAGAATGGGGTAGAGTCTGGGGGGGGGGATGGGCACCTGGGCTTTTGGGGGAGAAGAGTCTGGGTATATAAGCAGACACTAGCTGCCTGGGCCCCTGGAGTCTTCCTGCAATTTTTTGATCAGCTCTATCCCCTACAGCAAAACTCCCCAAGTACCTTGGGGAGGGGTCGTAAGGAACAGAACCTCCCTCACACAAGTGCACATTAGTACCACGATGCTGCTAATGGTGACTGTGTCCTCTCCCACGTGCTTTGGCTGAGCACAGTACTCCCCCATGTGTGACCAGTATTGGCACATATCACTCCTGGAGTGTTCCAGCAGCTCCTCTCTACAGGTGGTCTCCTTCCTCTGCCTTCTGAGCCCATGATTCCCTCTCCAGAAACTGCCCACCTCACCACCCCAACCAATGTTCTTTCCCCAGGCCCTCCGGGGTTCCCTGTGACCCACCCTCAGCCTGAAAGCCATTCTGGCCACCCCACCCCCCCATTCATGTCCAGTCATTTTCCAGCCTTCTGGTCAACTTTTAAAGTTTTTTATTTTTTTTCTTTGTTTTTTTGTTGTTGTTGTTCTTGTTCAAATTTCCCTTTTACAGTAAAACTATTGAGGTGACGGCCACACCCCGCCACCTCCCCCATGGCAATATCAACTTCCTGTTCCCTAGAAGGAGCTGGGAACTACAGCGCCAGAAAGATGGCTTGACCTCTGGTGGACAAAGCGACCATTTTGGCTGGTGATTGAGGTGGCCAACGTGGTGCCCAAGGGCAGCTTTGATCTAATAAAACTGAGCTGGGAGGATACTGAAGCAGCAGCCCACTGCGCACTAAAGGGCGGGAAGAGGTATAGGCTTGTCACTATGGAAACAGCATCCAGTGCTAATAACTGTCATCAGTCCATGGACCACCTCTTCACTAACAAGGGCGCTGGGTTGGGTTTGAAGGGAAGAAGGCATGAACCAGACAGCTGCCTGGTTACGGGGGAGAACATGTGGGTTCTTGGGGTAGTCCTGTTGATCAACAGAGATTATATCAGGGTACAGTAAGGGGAGAACAAGACAAATCGGGCCTGCCACAACAGGTGGCAGTCATCTTAGCTGTCCTAAAAACCGCACAGAGCACAAGGGGAGGGGAGTCCTTGGGAAGTGCCACTGAGCACTAAGAAAATTCTCAGTCCACATCTGTCCTCTCACAGTGGTAAGCTCCAGCTTCCTCCTAACACAGGAGGTTCCTCCTGCCCCTTTCTCCACAGGGTAAGAACCATCCACTTCCCATGCCCCCACCCCCACCCCCACCACCTCCCCAGACTAAGCCACTTGGAATTCCAGCCAGACCACTTCCTATTTCAGAAGTGCGACTTCCTGTTCTGGACGAAGGCACTTCCAGTTCCTGCTGCTGCCACTTACTTCCCAGGCCATTTCTGTCCAGGCCTGGTCACTTCTTGTCTGGAACAAGTCACTTCCTATCTGATGCCCATTTAGCATCAGATCCAGTCCATCATGTCTTCACTGCTTCATGTCTTCCTATCAGCCACTGGATACAACAGGACACTTCTTCTCAGGGTAGTTTGCTGTGGCCCAGTAACCACCCCAAATGGCTGGAGTAAGTACATAGAAAGGCAGGGAAAGAGGCCCTGTGCCCATGCCTGGAGCTGGGGGGGGTAGAGTGCCAGAATCTCCCCCCCAACCCCCAGAAGCCCCCGATTTTGGCAGACAGAGGGGAGCAGTTGGTATGAAAAGTTGGAAAGGGCCAAGAGCCGAGGGAGAGATACTTTGATGCCCCAACCTAGGAGACACGTGAGAGGCACAGGAAGGACAAGAAGCCAAGAGGGTTAAAGGAGATGTAAGGAGGAGGAGGCTAGGGAGGAGGAAGAGAACAGACCTAGACACAGGAGAGGGAGAGAGAGAATAAGAAATAGAGAAGAGAAAAACGGTGAGAGGCAGAAAGAGGTGCCAACCAAAAGACAGACCATTCCCACCCCTACTCTGGGTGGGCGAAGGAAAAGGACACCTGTGTAGTGATTGAAGGAGGCTGAGCCTGTGCCCCCTCCCCTAAGAGGCAGAGACAGAGGGAGGGCAGGAAGAGGTGTAGTCAAGTCTTAAGGGATCCTAAAACTGGAGATGGGGGCTATAGCCAGAAGGAGCCAAAGAGCCGGTGGGGCAAAGGGGGCCAAAGTCATGGCGCAGGTGTCCCTCATACCACAAATTACACTGGAGGAGCACCCCATGGGCGACTGGATTGAGGAGAGCCAAGTGGGAGGAGCCCTCATACCTTGTAGTAGATGTTTGGAGGGCTCTGGGGGGGGCCATCCTGCACAATGTACACAGGGTGTCCGTAGTCACCGCTCACCTTCTCATAGTGAGGGCAGAAGGGGGGATCTGCAGCCCCACCACCCCGCAGGGCTATTCCTAGCTCCCCAGGCTCAGCCTCCCGAGGTCCCATCCCCCCTCCACCACCCAGGCCCAGGGACCCTCCTCTCCCAAAGGAGCCAGGACCAGGGTGGCGACTCTCCGAAGGCTTGGCCCGCCGTCTCCGCCAACACATGGCACCCCCAGCCCCTGCCACGCCCAGCAAGAGCAGCGCCAGCCCCCCTGCTGCCCCAGCCACCGCGGGCATGCTGGGAGGGGGCAGGGGGCCTTCAGCACCCCGGGAGGTTGCATTGCTGTTGGGGTCACCTGGCAGGGAAGGGGTGAAGGAGGAAAGAGGGGGAGGGGCTGAAGGAACCATCTGGATATTGGATACACCCAGCCCTGGGGGTCCCCATGGGCTTCCCCAGTAGTGCCCAGGACCCTTAGGTACCCCACATTCCCTCCCCCAAGCCCAGATCGAAATCCAGGTGTCCGGCCTCCAGCTCCCTGCCATGTACCCCCCCCCTTTCTCTGACAGCCCTGATTGAAGCAGTGACTTGGCTAATTAGTTCTAATTGAGTCTTTTCCTCATTTGGCTTCCACTTCCCTCCCACCCTCCCATCTTCTCTTCTCCTCTTTCCTGTATCACTGCCCCCAAAAACGGGAGAGGGAGGGCGGGAGAGGGTGAAGGCAGGGCAGCTGGGGTCTGAGAGCAGAGGAGGCAGTGCCTGGCTCCTGGTTCCTACCTGGTATGCTGTCCTTCCCAGGCTCCTGGCTGTGAGCTGCCCCTCGGTCTCTCTCCATGGGCATTTCAGACACAGGTTTTCGGGGTACAGCTCCTCCTCGGGGACCTGAAGATGGGAAAGATGTAAGAAAGAGGGGCCGGAAGAACTGCTCCTGGTTTGCATGTACCACCTAAACTTCCCTCGGCTCCTAGCAGGTGTCCCTGGCCCCCTCACTTTGTCCCCTGCAGAAGCACCTTCATGCCTCTGGTTAGGCACACACCTCCCTGCAAGCTCTCCAGGCCTTCCCGGGTCCCATCTGATGTGGCTGGAAATAAGAACAGGAACCCAGGTCAGTACTCCTGGGTCCAGCCCTCCCGTTCCCTGGGGGAGCACTACTGAATGCCAAGGGAGCACTACTGAACACACAGTGGTGGATTCTAATGGTCCTAACCTTCCTCCCCCTCCATCCCAGGGACACTCTATTTGCCCCTGCCCGATGTCTGGCAGTACCAATTATGTAATGTCGTGGTGGGATCTGAACTTCGTGGCCCCCAGAGGTTAGGGCTGTATTCCTGGAACTTGATGGTGAAGCGGAGGTCCAGGTCTGGCCGGTCACATGTGAGAAGAAGGTTTGGGGCAGGGGGTGCCTCACAACGCCGACCCTGGGCACCCCCTACCAGGTACAGTTTGTAGAACTCATAACTAGGAGAGGAGTGGGGGCCAGGAGGCCGGGCCCGGGGACAAAGTAGATCTAGCCGGTCCCCGATCTGAGGGTAAAGCACGTAACCACCCTCTGCCTGGAACCTACAGGGAAGACAAGGTAGGCAGGGAAGAGGTGTCAGGGGTGTGGCTCCCAAAGCTTTCCCTCTCTCATTCCCAACCATCTAGGACAGCAGTTCTTAGCTCCCGCCCATTGCCTTTGTTTGAGTCCTGTGTTCAGTAAGCCCGGGCACTAAGGGCTCTGCAAGCTCACATCAGAAGCAGCAGGAAGCCAGGCTCAGAGGTCTCCTGCCCCTTGGTGTGCCCAAATGCACTCTTCAGCCCGCCCTCACCACATGCACACTGCCATCTCCCGCTCCATCACCGGTGCCGTTGCCATGGCAACAGGATGCCAGTTACCAAGGAGCTGGCCTCTCTGGAACCACACAGCCTACCCCTCCCAGGTGATTTCACTATTCCATGGCAGTCAACCATGGGGATGGAACCTCCCCCTCCTCTAGGCCACCACTGAATTTCAGGGCAGAGGGAGGAAGGTAAAGGTTGCGGGGTGGGGGGCATGAGCTGGACCAGTTCCCTCAAGTTAGTCAGTTAATGAGACATGAGGCCAATGCTAGTTTGGCAGTGACCAAAATGGGGCTGAGGAGAATGAAAGCATAGGTGCCAACCACTCAGCGTTCTTCTGCATTCCACCTCGGGGCTTAAACTTTCTGAGGGAAGTGCTCCGCTGCCGTGGAGTCGAAGTAGTTGATTTCTGTCACAAGCTGACATAAACTCCTAGCAACATCTCCTTGGCCAGCTAGCCAGGGTACGGACGGGCCCAGCAGAGCCACAACCTGTCTCCCACAGCAAGCCCTGCCTGTGCATCCATAGTTGAAACAGGGTCCCACAAGACTGCTACCCAACATCTTTCCAGAAGCCTAGTGACCAGCTCCCACCCAACATCCTAAAGAACCTCAGAAAGCCCCAATGCCTTGTCTCAACCCTATCAGGACAGCCCAATTTATATCCTCAAGGTATACTTAGTGCTCAAAACTGCAGTCAGCAGTGGCTGGCGGGTGGGAGAGCTTGAGATTGATTATTCCCACTGAGATATGGGAGGGAGAGGGGGGTACCAAGATTGGAACAGGGCGGGAGGCCAGGATTCAAGAAAACAGAAACAAAAAGACCCAATCCTACCTCTCCTTTCATGAGTATACAATATGTCCAAATACCTTGTCTCCAATCCTCATAACAGCTGTAAGGACTGAAGACACAAACTCAGAGAGGTTAAGTGACCTGCCTAAGAGCACACAGCTGCAAACAGCAGAGCTAGTGTTAAGACCAACACCTGATGAACTCCCAGGTCCACTCCCCCTCCCACGACCTCTCTCTCACAGCCGCCCAGCGAAGGAAGAAGTTTCTGAAACGCAGAACTCTTGGGCTGGTGGGGATAGGAAATGCCACTGAGGAGGCGAATCACTTAGATGACCTCCCATAGGTTGTCTGCCCTGTGTGACTGACCCTTGGCCTCTTTCCAAGCAAAGTAAGCAATGGGAGTCCCCGGTGGGAGAGTTTGCAGCCAAGATGACTTAAGAGGTCAGTGGTACCCTCAAGACTTCAGTAGCAAGAGGGAAGGGGGGAGCCTTGAGGGTGCTCCAGAGAGAATCCACCAGACAGGAAGAATGCGTCCTAGCTGACAAACTGTTCAACCAAGGGTTCGCTAGTCCTCTGGCTGTGAACACAGACTGAGAGTCAAGGAACCTTGGGTGGGCTGTTCTATAGCCCCAAACTGAACCCTCTTCCCTCTCATCTGCAACACAGAGTGCCTCCTGGGAGCTAGGCGTCCCTGCCCTTCCCCTCAGTACCTCAGCAGCACCCATTCAGCACCTCTCTCCCGAGAGCTGACATTAACCAGGCTCCCTTCAACGCAGATGACACAAGTCTCACCAGATCCAAATAGCCACTCCATTGCCCTCTGCTGCCCGGGAACTTTATCTTTGCCCCTTTAAGGTCTCCCAACTCCTGACACATGGTATCACCACCCACATCCAGCTCTGTGAGACTAGGAGTCTGGCTCCCAAGATCATTGCTCTGTCTTGTAACCTGTCACCTCCCCTCAGTGCCACAGCACCCTTCTGCCAGCCTCCGCTAGGCTCAGAATCCTAGCCCGGTAGTCTGAAAGCTGCCATATCCCTTATCTATGGGACTGGAGTCTCCCCAGTCCCAGGCCACTCACCTCTTATTCGCCGAGTTCCAGTAGACAGGCTCCAGGCTGAGTCCAGACACCAGCCCCGCAAAACCTAACAGCAGCAGGGCCCCGACTTGCACACCCCCTGGCCCAAAATGGGGGCCCCCCATGACCCTACCAAGGCCTGGGGGCGGGGCACCAACTCCCCCAAAGTCTCTCACCCCCAGGGGTGGCTACCACGCTGTGGAGCCCCAGTCACCCTGGTGGGTGGCTAGTCACCCCCAGCTCCCACAAGGACCCTCTTTTCTGCGATGCTTGCGCCCCGGCTCCAGAGCGCTCAGCCCCACTAGAACCCTTGCAGGGGCCGTCTGCAGGCGCCCTATGCGCCCCCGGCCCACGCGCCGCACCTCGGGATTTGTGCGCCGGGCTACGTGGGGGACATGGGGAGCAGAGGGCCGGGCGGGGGCGACATGGGGCGCCGGGCAAGGCAGCGAAGAAGGAGACACCGAGCTGGAGCCCCAGCCTCGCCGGGATTGAGGGCAGCGGGCTAAGGGAGGAAACCAGTCCCGAGCCCAGGAGGGGGGAGTTAAAGGAGAGGCGGGGAGGGGGAGAGCATGGTGGAGGGAAAAACCGGAGCTGGAGCTCAGTCGGAGCGGGCGTCGCATCCCGCGGCCCACGCCCCCCACACCTCCCTCACCTCGCGCACCTCCCGTCCGCCACCCCGCCTCGCTGCCCAGCGCGGTCTCTCACGCCCCCTTTGTCTCTGGCAGTGTCCGTCTCTGGCTGAGTTTCTGCTTGCTTTCCTTCCTGCCCTCCGATTGCCCGAGCCTTTGGAATCTTCCTCGCTAGCATCCAGAAAGGCTCTTGCCCTCTCCACCCCGAAAAAGCTTCCCCCTTTGCTCCCGTTGCCTGCTCCTCTTCCATTCCAAAACAACACCGCGGCTTTCCGGGCGGCCTGGAGAGGATAATGATAACCTTGAAGGCTAGGCACTTCACAAAGTAACGCTAAGTTGATGGGCTACCTGTGTGAAGTGGGAGGGGGCAGAGCTAACCAGGTTGAGAGGGGACCCCGTGACTTGCCCAAGGTCACAAGGGGAGTTTGGGAAAACCCCCGAAAACACAACCTAGGCTGCTGAACTCCCCCTTTCCTGGAATTTCTTTTGTCACAGCTTTTCTGACCCTTTACTGTTTTCTGTGGGTTAGGTGAAGACCAGGGAGTAGTAAATTTTGGCCCTTCTTGGGTGATCACGGAGAAAAGTAAGACTGGGAGAAGAAAGGGGGTACCTATAACCCCAAAGCTGCAATCCACAGGAAGGACTGTTTCCAATTATCCTGGGGGAAGGGAGGAGCTGCCTTCTTGGGTGTAAGAACCAAGGCTTTCAGCACCTCCCGGCAGGGGCGACATTCCTCTCCTTCCTGCCCAATCCTCCACAGGCTGCTCCTTTCTCCCTTTGACTGAGGTCCCCACCATGGCCCCGTTGACAACATCTCTTCAAAGACTCTCATTCTGGGTATTTGACAAGGTGTGTGGGGAGGGGGGAGAGTGGACAGATGGAGAAGCACGAAGAACAAGCAAGCCCCTTGCCCGGGCGCTGCAGTCTAGGGGGAGACCAACAAGCAGCAGCTGTGTTTTTCCATTCTCTCCTTCCTGGGTGTCCTTGCCTCTGCCTACTGGGGTGCAGTGGGACACCGTGTCTTGCACCCTTCTCTTCTGCAGCTGGATGATGGTAAACAGTGCGGTGTGCAGCCATCAGCACTAACTTGTCTGTCACTGTCTACTTAGTCTCACACAGACACGCTCAACAGTCTGACACCAAGCTCCTGCCACCCCCTGCCCAGGCCAGTTCACCCGGACCCCTGATGCAGCCACCTCAGGAGTGAGATTTCAAACAGGTCTGCTCCTCAGTTTACCAAGTTGCCTAGCAACCACACAGTCAATGGCATGAGACCCCACCCCCACCTGCTTGACTTCACACCACGCTCAGCCCCTCATTGGCTCCTGCCTGGTCCCACCTCTCAGCCCCTGGTTTTGGGAACAATGTGCCAGACCCCACAGATGCTGGACAAAGGAACCTACTGCCGCCCCTACCAAACTCCCACCAGTCACGTGCCGCCCCAAACAGACACAATGACTCCAGTGTGATACAAAGTCTTTATATTAACTCATTCCCACAGCCTCTGTCCTTCCTTGTCCCTTCTCATCCTGGTCCTCATCAGGGCTACTGGGGTCAGGTCCCCCTCCACACCACCAGAGCTGTAGCTGACATTCAGGATGGGCGTGGCGCAGGGAGAGCAGGGGAAGGTCCAGCTCCGGCTCACCTTCATCCCCGCTATTGGTGGGCTCTGGAAACATGCGCTGGCCAGAAGCAGTGGCCAGCAGAGGCAAGGTAGGGTGAAGGCTGGAGAAGAGAGCAGTCTGTCAGCACCTAGGTCAGGACAATCCCCGAGAGATCCACCTTCCTCCCAAACCCTGGCCCCAAGCTCCTTCAGTGAACTGAGGACCTGACTCCATTGGTGCAGTCCTTCTGGGGCAGAAAAGTCATCACTGGCTCCAGCTGCTCGCAGTCACTGAACGCTCCACTGACGTCCCACACGGAGACAACTCCACTGGTGTTGCCACTCACTAGGAACTGCCCGCTCCTGGGAAAGAAGGAGACTTGTGCTACACTGGCACCGCCCGTGGGGTCGAGGCCACTCATATCCAGGTGCGGCAAGACTCTGACATTCTTACTTGAGCCTGGGAGGGGCCACAACCACTTACGGGTCCAGATCAAAGTAGATGCGCTGATTGGTGGTCACTTCCCGACTCAGAGACCACAGGAGGTGGCCTGGCTGCCGGAGATCCCAGCACAGAAGTTCAGCATCCTGAAGACAGAACAGCCGTCTGGAGTAGTCTCTCCTGTGACTCCACCTCAGCCTCCCCGAATCCCTCGTACTTGGCACGTTTCAACACGTTACAAATAACATCCCACTCCTGACTACCCACGTGCTTTGGGCCCTGTCCAGTACCTTTCGGGCTCCTGAGAAGAAGAGGTTGCCATCAGGGTGAAAGCAAAGGTGGGTGATACCTCCTTGGTGGCCCCCCAGCAAGGCAAGAGGTGAACCATCATCCCAGGCATACAGGCCCAGGGTGCGGCCATAGGAGCCACAGGCATAGAGGGGCTGGGCTGGACTAAAGGCTAGACAGGAGATGATGCCGCTCTGGCCCTGCTTTTTGGCTGGGGAGAAAACAAGGAAACAGTTAGCACAGGACATTAACTAGCTACGGACCTCCATCTGCCCTGGACTGACGTGCGTACTGGGACTCATTCCCCCACTGACTGTCGAAAGCAATCTGAAGATCTCTAATGGTTCCCAGATCACTCAGTTCCCAAATGAACTTAGCGTCCCTCTTCCCTCTCACACCCAACTTCTCCCTGGAAGGGATAGAGAGCTAAAGGCCTACAGGGAACGGGACTCCCCTTCGCTTTCACCTTTCTAAAGTTCAGTGGTGCAATGCTTGTCTAACACAAGAGCCAGGGGAGTCTCCTCCATGCTCGGAGGCTTCCGTCTCTCTGGAGCTGGCATGTGCCTCCCAGGCTCCCACAGGTGCCCCAGCTCACTCAAGGCCCCTCCCAGGAGCGACTCTCTCATCTCCCCCACCTTGGAGGCTTACCAAATGTGGTTCGCACCTCACAGTCTCTGCCAGGCCTAGATGTGGAAAAGACACGCACAGTCCGGTTGAAGCCACAAAAGAGTTGGGAACCATCCGGGGAGAAACAGAGTGAGTGGGCCGCTGTCAACTCGTCCTAGGGGCAAGAGAGGGCTGGAAAAGGTCTGCAAAGCTTCAGTTCTCTTCCAGAAAGGAGGGCCAGGCCACAGGGAGCACAGTGCCGGGCAGGGGAGTCAGTACCAGGTGGTTGTAAGCGCGAAAGGAAGCCCGGAGTTCTCCAGTGAATGCATCCCAGATGTGAATTGGGTTCTCCCGGCTGCTGCTGGCCACACTAAGAGAAACACAGTCACTCAGACCTGGCTCTGACTGTCAAAGGGAAGCCAAGTGCCCAGCCCTCTCAGCTTCTGTCAGAAGGACACTCTTAGCACCTTCTCTCTCCTTTCCTCCCTGCCTCCCTCCCTCCTTCCCGGTAGCCCTTCTTGAAACTGGGTGTGTGGGCTGGGTAAGGAGATGATGGGGACCACATTGAAGTGCACAG
This sequence comes from Rattus rattus, assembly GCF_011064425.1. Lineage (NCBI taxonomy): Eukaryota > Metazoa > Chordata > Mammalia > Rodentia > Muridae > Rattus > Rattus rattus. The sequence continues at coordinate 49,174,000 of NC_046162.1, forward strand.
TGAGAGACACTACCACTTACTAGGAGGTGTCTGGCTGGGTGGAGGACATCAGAGAATACCAGCAGTAATCATAGATGGTGTCACCCTCTACCATTCGCAGGACAGGAACCTGGACAGAGATGTGGGAACGATGGAGTCACTGGCAGGGGAAAGCAGGCAAAAACTTGTACACTGCCTGAGGGGAGCTTCGACAGTGGGAGACTAACTTAGGAGGTAGGAGAAAGCAGGTGGGGCACAAAGAACAGAACCCTTACTGTTCTAGCATTCAACTCAGACACTACTGTCAGGCCGGGCCACCAAAGGCAGCAGATTCAGAATTCTTTTAAACACTTATGGAAGATACAAATAATACCCTAATCTAAAGACAAAGAACCAATCAGGGTCTGTGGCATTCTATCCCTTAAAAAAATTACCAGGCCCTAGGGATTTAGCACAGCGGCAACGTTGATTGCCTGCCACTCGCAAGGCCCTGAGTCCGATCGTCAGCAATGCAAAAACAAATAAAAGTGCAAAGCTGCAAGGACTTCTGAAATACCGTGCATGTGTGTGCTCAGGCATAGCACTGCACCGTGTGGAAGCCAGAGGACGACCTCGAGTGATGAATAGGTTCTTTCCTTCCAGTGTGTGGCTCTAGAAATCCAACATCTCTACCTGTAGCACCACCTCAGACACTTGCCCCCAGACAGGATTTCCTAGATCCCAGACTCGCCCTGAACTTTTTTTTAATTTAATTATTCTATATAAGTACACTGTCGCTGTCTTCAGACACACCAGAAGAGGGCATCAGATCTCTTTACAGATGGCTGTGAGCCACCACGTGGCTCCTGGGAATTGAACTCAGGACCTCTGGAAGAGCAGTCAGTGCTCTTAACCACTGAGCCATCTCTCCAGCACCTGGCCCTGAACTTCTGATCCTCCTGCCTCCACCTCCAGAGGACAGGGTCACAGGTGTGTGTCATCACAGCCTGTTCTGCCGGGAAAGGAACCAAGGGCTTTACGTTTGTGAGACAGGTTCTCTACTGAGCAGGCCGCATCCTCAGCAAACACACAAATGAACACTTAAAAAGCAAAGCGAGGGCTGTGGGCACACTGCAGTGGTAGAAGACCTGTCTGGCCAGCATGAGGCCCTTGGTCAATCTTCTCTGCCACAAACAAGCAAGTACCTATGACCTTTCTATCCAGCGGTCTCTTGCCTGTAACCCCAGCATTTATTTGAACCCAAGACAGGAGGAACTGCTGTGAGTTCAAGGCCAGCCTGTGATGCCTGAAGAATACTAGGCCAGGACCGAAAGATGGTTTGGAAGGCACTTGCTGAGGATCAAGGCAGCCAAAAACGTGTTCCTTTGTTCTTGTTTCTCTGTGTAGTCCTGGCTGTCCTCCAGCTCACAGAGATCCGCCTGCCTCTGCCTCCAGGTGCTGGGATTAAAGGTGTGACCACTACTGCCTAGCAAAAATAATAAATCTAAAATAAAATTTTACAGACCAACCTAAGGTCCATGGGAAGACACTGCCTCAAATACTGAAAGACAAGGGGCAGAGGCTGGGTCGGTGCGGAGCCTGCCTGACAGCCACAAAACCCTGGGCTAGATCCCCAGCACCACATAAAACCAGGCATAAATGCCTCAGGCCTGTAATCCAATAATCTTAGTACTCCAGAGTACAGAGGCAAGAGGACAGTGAGTTCAAAGTTAATCCTGGATAGTGGCAAGTTTAAAGGGCTACATGAAACTCTGTCTCCAAACAAAATAAAAACAACGGAGAAAAACAGGGGCGGGGTGAGTGAGGAGTGAGTGAGCTCAGTGGGTGAAGGCAACTTAGTTTGTGCAAACCTTGGTTTGATCTCACAGGAAGAAGGAAGGAGAGAATGCAAGGCTGCCACAGCACACCCGCACGGGTACCTACATCACAAGCTCTAATAACAACACGCAAAAAACAAAATAATTTTAAGTTTGACAGTGTGCTGGAATGTGGCTCAAAGCCCTAGCTTTGATCCTCCTCACTACAAAAACAAAACGAGATGCAGGCGATGCCAGGAAGAAAAAGAACGCCAGGCACTTTTAAATGCTGCTGCTGAGAGTAAACAGGGCTGAGCGCTCTGGAAAACACTGACATCTCACAATGCTCCTCCTCTTGCTTCAGCCTTCAAAGTGGTGGGATTACAAGCAGCTATGGCCGTGCCTGCCTATTCTGTTCGCTGGCTGTGAAATGGTGTTTTGTTACGGCATAACTTGGTCTTGCCATCCATAATGTAAAGTGAACGTAAGAAAGTTTGCCCTATTTTTAACTTTTGCTTCATACACCATTCTTGGGTGACTCTAGGTTCCTGTCGGGTTGGCAGCTAAAGTAAGTAGGGTAGGCACACAGGGTGACAGCGTAGAAAATGAAGTCACGATTGGGTGAAGTCAACAAAGAGCTTGGTGTAATACCGTTTAAATACTTAGTAGAAAGATAGATTAAAAAATTATAGAACAATGTGCCTAAGAAATACAGAGAAAATTAAGCCACATATGGTGGCACATGCTATGAATCCAGAGCTTGGGAAACAAAGATAAAAGACACTACTAGTTCAGAGAACTGAATAGTGAGGCCAGCCTGACCCCATCACCCTGAATCCATACCGCTGCCTACCTGAGGGATAGCTTAGCTCCACTTAGATTCCCACAGGCTCTATTGATCCTTAGCGGACCCAGCAGCTGCTGCTCTGGGCCCCGTACTGACTTGAAGTCTAGTGTGCACCCATGATACTTGCTTCAGCTGCCAACCTGACAGGAAGCACCGAGGACAGGGAACTTCCACTGCGGGATCACATAGACCACACTGCCCTGTGGGTATGTTTCTCCATGCTGGTTGATGTAGGAGGGTCCACCCTGCTGTAGGTATGCCATCCCTGGGCTGGTGAACCTGGACTATATTAAGACAGTGGCTAAACAAGGCCCTGGGTTTGGTCCCCAGCTCCGAAAAAAAGAAAAAAGGAAAAAAAAAAAAAAACAAAAAAAAAAAACCAGTGGCTAAACACGAGCTTGGGAACAGCCAGTGAGTAAACAGTGCCACTTGTTTCCACTCACAGCCACAGAAAAGCCGACTAACCAGTCTTTCCATTCCCGGCCTAGCCCAACGCCAATCTGCCAAATTCCCCTCCAGGGTTCTGTCTCCTCGCTCATCTTTCTTCCTGAGAGCCCATCACAAGCCATGGCCGCCTTGCCAACTTTTCTGCAGCATCCCAGTGCTCTCCAGACCTCCCTCCACCCTACTTTCAAACCTACCCATCCATGCTCCACACTGGACCCAAGACTTTGTAAGTTCAGATTCTATAGAGTATCATTCATTCTCCTGCTGGAGTATTTCAGAGACTCCACGGAGACCTTTTTCCTTGTGAAGACTTCCATTATCTGTTCCTACCTGTAATTCACTTATCAAAACTCATCTCGGGGTTGGGGATTTAGCTCAGTGGTAGAGCGCTTGTCTAGCAAGTGCAAGGCCCTGGGTTCGGTCCCCAGCTCGGGGGGTGGGGGGGACCACACACTCATCCCTACTGATCCTCTCTATTGATAATGCCTTTAATCCCAGTACTCAGGAGGCCAAGGCAGGTGGGATCTCTGTGAGTTTGAGGTCAGCCCGTTCTATAAAGTGAGTCCCAGGACAGCCAGGGCTACACAGAGAAACCCTGACTTGAAAAGCAAGCAAACAAACAAACAAACAATATCCACTACTTTGAATCTCAGGCCCCAAGAGATAGCAATTCCATTTACTCTCAGCCACAGGCCTCCTAAGAGCAGTCTGTTTATAATGATACTCCTCCCCCTGCTCTGTAACTCCTCCTGATGGAATGTAAATCCCTCCAGAGCCCAGGTGCTCCCTCCTCTGAAAAGCTGTCCACACTTTCACACTCCCTTGCTCTCTGCCCCTCACTGTCCTGTCTAACGGAGTCTGAGGATCCTGCCTGCTCTGATCAGCAGTGCTCTCAACATCTAGGGCAAGACACAGGCTTACTCATTTATTTTCATTTTACATTTATGAGCACTCTGCCTGCAAGTATGGATGTGCACCACATGTGTGCCCAGTGCCCTCAGAGGTCAGAAAAGGGTGTCAGATCCCCTGCAAGAGGAGTTGCAGATGGTTGTGATCCACCATTTTGGTGCTTGGAATAAAACCTGGGTCCTCTGCAAGATGAACGAGTGCTCTTAACCACTGAGCCACCTCTCCAGTGGGTAAGGAAGGTTCATGAGCATATGGAGACAGGCAGCACTGTTAGGAACGTGAGGCCCCAATTAACTGATCCTGATAAAGTCCAAGGGTGACGGAGTAAAATGGGTGATTAGCAAGATTAGACAGGCTTAACGAGATCAGAGTTTAACTATGCGGGAGGGCAGGGAAGGAGATTACAGGATGATACTCTGGCTTCTGACTTAACTGAGGCCACAATGATGATGGAGACACAGAGAGCTGAGGAGCCAACATCCTCAGAAGTAGGAAATCGTAGAAGTCTTAGCGAGGATAGCTCTTGCACCGGGGGATGAGGACTCCTCTCTCACCAATACAAAAAGGGTACCAAGGATACAAAGTGTCTTAGAGGGCCAGAGGGGCAGCAAGAACCACACGGTATGACAAGTCAGGAGACAGGCTGAGGAGCTAAGAGATCTAGAAAGCTCTGAAAAGACAGAGAAGGTAAGAGGGGAAGGTACAGAGGGAGAAGGACCTAGTTCACACAGGTATATGGAAATCCAATCTCTTCTCTGTACCACAACATACCAAAAATCTGTTGATGGTCAGTCTCATAGATTATGTAAAATGCTGTAGCATCTGCATAGAACTTACACAAACCCTCTCACACGTTTCAATGTCCAGGTTACTTTTAATCACTACTACAGTGTAAATGCCACACGGATCGCTGCTATGCTGAATGCTTTAGGAGATGTAATGACGAGAGAAGACACGTTCCAAACGTGTTCAGTACGTTTTATCAGATATTCTGCAGTTGTACAATGGTGGAAGCACAGACAGAGGGCCAGCTATACCCAAAACGTCTTCATACACTAGGCAGGCACGCTAGCCCTGAGTTACAGTCCTACTGTAACTGACTCTTACCTGTTTTCAAACACTGAGCTCTCAGACACGGAAAGTGAGACCACTCAGCTAGAGCTAAGGGCAGACGCCTGTAATCCCGCACTCGGGAGGCTGAGGCAGAAAGATCTATCTTCAAGGTCAGTTTGGGATATCAAGACCCCACCTATAAAACGGAACCAGGTGAGGACACAGTTCTGCTCTAATAAACATGAATAAAGCCAAGAGTCTGAACCCCAAAACTGGGATGGGGGAAGAAACCAGGGAGAATACATAGGCAGCAAGGCTGCAAAGGAACAAGTTCACACACAGATTGCTAAGAACAAGAAAAATAGAAGGCACAAGAAAAATTCAGAAAACAAATTCTCTATATCATAAACCATTAACTATAAAGAAATACCTATATATGGATATATGATGTAGACATATGTCCACATTCACAAACACTATGGGAGCTATGGTATTTCTTACACATAAATTTCATATAAAAACCTGCCTCAGCTTTTTTTGCTGGGTGTGACAGATCATGTCTTTAATCCTAACAGTAGGAAGGCAGATGCAGGCCCATCTCTGGGTTCCATGCCAGCCCATGTTACAAAGTGAGACTCTTGTCTCAAAAAAGAAAACAAAAAAAACAAAAAAACAAAACAAAACAAAAAAAACCCAAACTAAATAAAAACACACAGAAAACAGAGATGGGGGTGGGCAGGCAGTGAAAGGGGCTTTCCTGACAGGAAGAGAAAGGGGAAAGACCACTGTAGCCACTGTAGCATGTGGAAATACCCACTGAACAATCTTAGTAATAGTCACTGTGCAGGCCAGGTCGCTTTGACCTCTCAATCCCCCTGCCTCAGCCTCCTGAATGTTAAGACCACACGGGTGTTGGCTACCACACGCAACTGAGTAGCTGAAGAATAATGTCTGCTATTAAAATCCTAGAAACTCAACTGTCCAAAGGAGAAGGGCTTTGTTTTTTTTTTTTTAAACAAAACCTATCAAAAGCACTCAACACACACCATTAAACACAGGAACTATGAAACCTGGACCACTGTAAAAAAAAAAAACATTTAGCATTTAATTGTTGAAAGGAAAAAAGCAGGAATCAAAACCATGTAGAGTTACAGACACATAAATGGCCCCAGTACTTAGTTTCCAGAAACGACTGAAATGTCAAGTGCTGTCTTCTTGTAAGGTGGTCAGATGGTGCCTTTCTCTTCCTTTGTTTGCTTATTCGTTTTGAGACAAAGTCTCATTCTGCAGCTCAGAATGACTTGGAGCTTGCTACATAGCCCAGGCTAGCCCATGTTGCAACCAGATTTTCCTGTCAAGGTTCTGATGATAACCTCATCTTCACACCAATCCATTGTAGGCCTAACAGACTCTCACTGGCTCCCTAGAAAGGGCGGACCAGTGGTTCTTAACCTTCCTGATGCTGCGACCTTTCAATACAGTTGTGGTGACCCCCAACCATAAAATTATTTTCACTGCTACCTCATCGCCTGTAATGTTACTGTTAGGAATTGTAGTGTAAATATCTGTTTTCCAATTGTCTTGGGTGACTCCTGTGAAAGGAGCCTTGGACCCCCAAAGGATTGAGATCTACAGGTTGAGATCCACTGGTTTGGGGGAATTGGCAAGAGTGATGTAGGGCAGACTGGGTTATGTGAACTAGTGTGTGTGTCAAGGTGGTAAGTCAGAAGATGGGACTGTCTAGTATCTAAGGCTAATGGATATTTTCACGTGAGTCTTTTGTTACTGTTACCCCTTACACCCCAAGACAGGGTTTCTGTGTAGCCCTGGCTGTCCTGGAACTCAATTTGTAGAGCAGGCTGGCCTCGAACTCAAGCAGTCTACCAGCCTCTGCCTCCCAAGTGCTAGGGTTAAAGGCCTGTGTTACCTTGCCCAGCTCTTATTTTGTTTAAGATTTTTTTTTTAGACTTATTTTGCATTGAGGGTATCTGTGTCTGTACATACAAGTGCAGGTACCTACAGAGGCCAGAAGAGTGCTGGACCCCTAGGAGCTGGAATTGTAAGGAATCATGAGCTGTTTGATATGGGTACAGGAATGGAGCTTAGAACTTCTGCAGCAGAGTCCAGCAGCAGAGTCCATGCTCTTAACTGCTGAGCCATTTCTCCAGCCCTGTGTCTCCTTGTTATTGTTGCTGGGGCAATCTCTGTATCCCTGGCTGACATGGGATTCACTATGTAACAGATCAGAATCAGGTGTCATCCTGTGGTGGTTATCTTATACATACTGGGATTACAGTGCCAGTGCCTCTTGACTGGCTAACCTTTCTGGGAGTCTTCCTGGTTCCAGAAAGGGCAGTCTGGTGCTTGATGGTTACCTGGGTAAGAAAGGCTGCAGATGTTTGAGATCTGGGAGAAGGTACAAGGCCCTGGGGCATCTTTCAGAGCAGGGTATATTGGAGAGGCTGCCTCTGGGTACAGCCCACCACTGCAGGGAAGTCACAGCAGGAGTATCCTGTCCTCAGGCAGGAGGCACAGAGGTGTGGGAAACTAGTACTCCACCCCTTTTTATCTTTTTATCTAGTTCAGAACCCACATCCATAGAAAGGGGCCTCTCACATTTAGGGTGCATCCTGCTACATCGATTAATCCAGTGACGGACAGGACAGGTCTATCTCCTAGGTGATTTTAGACCAGCATTAGCTATCACAGGTGAGCAAGGTGGCCTAGCCAATAAAATGGCTGGATGTGCCAGCCTGAATTGGATCCCCAGAATTCAGGTAAAGATGGTAGGAGCTAAGCAACTCCACAGATTTATCTTCTGACTGCCACATGTGCTCTGCCACATGTGCTCTGCCACATGTGTGCCTGTGTAGACACCGTGCACTCCCAATAATATTCAAAACTTGGCCATCGCAACTCACTGGGAATGTAACTCTGGTGCAGAGTGCCTGCCTAGCATACATGAGGCCACATGTGCACACGCGTGCATGCACACACGCACACGCACGCACGCACAGACAGAGGAAGGGGAGAGAAAGAGGTAAGCTCTAGTGTGAAGCCCGAGGTCAGCCTTGGGTATGTAGTGAGCTTCAGGCCATTCTGAGCTGCAGAATGAGACCTGGTCTCAAAACGAATAAACAAACAAAGGAAGAGAAAGCCACCATTACCAACCACCGTACAAGACAGCACTTGACCTTTATTTCCATGTTTCCGGAAGTGCTGTCTAAGCACTGGGGCTGTTTACGAACCTGTAGCCCTACAGCTCATACTTCTGCCTCCTGCTTTTCAACAGCTGCAGGGAGATGTTTCTCACAGTGCTTCAGGCCCCAAATTCATGCCTTCCTGAGCTGAGCAGACTCCAGGACTCACACTCCCCTCCTCAGCATAAATTTCAAGGTCAGGATGCAGAAGATGGAGCCTCTGGAGCTCTGGCTAGCAGCCTACTTAGCCCCTTTTGTCAAGCACCCCACCCATCTTGCTTCCTACAGATCCTTCCGTTACCTTTACTACTGCTGTAACATATGGGTGAAAATGGATGCATGCACGCCACAGTGCACACGAGGGCAGAGGACAACTTTAGGAGACAGGTCTCTCTTTCCTCATGTGTCTCATGAATTAAACTCAAGCTCTGAGGTATGCACAGCAAGCACTCCTATCTGCTGAGTCATCTCACTGGAAGATAGCATTTTTTTTATTTTTAAAACGGTAATTTTTTCTTTTCTTTTTCGCTGCATGTATGTGTGTACCACATGTGTACCTGGTATTCACAAAGGAGGGTTTGACAAAGGGGGTGTTAGAACCACTGAAGCTGGAGTATAGACCAGTCAGAGCTGCCACGTGAGACTGGGGAATAAAGAGCAGCCAGTGCTCCTAACGGCTGAGCCATCTCTCCAGCCCTCCCTTCGCTCATTCACTGTTCTGTCTGCCTTCCTCCGGGCTCCACTTCCACTCACCCCTTTATCCCCAGGTCTCTGCCTGAGTATTGCCTTAATAGAGAGGCCTTTTCCAAACACTCTTTTTATTTTTTTATTATTTTCGAAATAGGGTCTCACTGTGTTCACTGTGTAGCCATGGCTAGCCTTGAACTCCCAAAAATCCCCCTGTCTCTGCTTTCTAAGTACTGGGATTAAAGGTATGTGCCAGGTCTAGAGGGGTGCCTCATGCTCTTCCAGAAGACTGGGTGGGGTTGGATTCCCAGCACCCACAAGATGCCTCACAACCATCTACAACTCCTGACAACCCCCAGTAACTCCAGTTCCAAAGGATCTGACGCTCTGATGTCCTCTTTTGGCATCTGAGGGCACCCAACATGCAAATGATAGATATGCATGCAGGTAAAACACCATGTACATCACAAAAATCAATCAAGACAGGCACGCGGCACTCTGCCCCACCTACTCAGCCGTCTCTTAAACCTGTGATTTACCATTACCTTCCTGCTTCATTTTTCCTGTGGCATCTATCAGGTTATACTTTACTTCCTTTTTAGTACCTATTTCTCCCCACAGAATATTAGCTTCACTGTGGACAGGGACTTTGGCCTGTTTTGTGCCTGACTATTCCTCAGGACATAAAATACAGCCCTTTTTACACAATGTTCAACAAAAATTTACTGAACCTGCTAGGCACACTGACATATGCCTAGTCAGTCACTGAGGAAGGAGCAGGTCTGGCTTTGGGGCCAACCTGGCCAGTGTAGTAAGACACTGTCACACAGAACGAGGTCTAAGTTCCTGTGAGCCACCATGAGGTTCCACCCGCTCTGAGTGCACCTCCTTTTCCTTCTACTGTCATTAAGAAGAAGTTCCTTGAGCCTTTTTACTTTCTCCAAAGCTCCTCTCCTCACCGTGTGGCTGTTTGTTCCCATGGGGCTAACCTCGATGTCTCTAAAATTGAAAAGTAAGAACAACCACAACAAAAACCACGAAGACGAGGACCAGGGCTGCAGCTCCATGGTTGAGTGCCTATCTCACATGTACCAGGCAAAACGCCATGACCAGCAGCAGCAGCAGCAGCAGCACAGGCCTTTAATCCCAGCACCGAGGAGGCAGAGGTACACAGAGAGTTCAGAGTTCAGCACAGCCTGGTCTACATGCTGAGTTTCAGGACAGCCAGGACTGTTAAACAGAGAAACCCTACCACAAAACAACAACAACTGCTACAACAACCTCACCTGAACAATAACTGACAAGAAGCAATGGATTCGTACTACATGCGGGCCCGAGACGTCACGCATCTACTTCCTCAGAACAGCACCCATTCCCCTCAGTTTACATCTGCTTGCTCCAAGTATTGTCAAGTATTTGCTGTGTCCTCAGCACACAGGCATTACCACCTCAAACCATCAAGTTCACTCACTCCCCTTCCGTGGTTCCACAACCCAATTCTACCAGATGCCTGTGATCCCAGAGCAACTATGACTAGATACAAGATACTAGAGGCAAGACAATCGCCAGAAGCTCAAAGGCCACCTGCAGCACTGAACAAGAGACCCTGTGTCAATCAACGTGGAAAGCGGTGACCAATACCCAGAGTGTGTTCTGACCTCTGCACGCCCCAAGATGCATACACACTTATCACACATGCACACAAAGGCTTTTTCCTACCTATGTCTTTGAGCAGGGTATCGCGGCACATGCCTGTGATCCCAGCACTTGGAGATGTAAGCGTGAAGATTAGGAATTCAAGGTCATCCGTGGCTACTTAATGGAACTCAAGATCGATCTGCAGATGAGACCTTTATCTCAAGGGGGTGGGGGTGGGGGTGGGGCTGACAATCCAGAAGCAGATACAACAGGATCTCTGAGTTTGAGGCCAGTCTGCACAGTGAATTCCAGCCAGGGCTCCATAGTAAGACCCTGTCTCAAAAAACATATTAAAAAAAGCAGCTAGAAACACCCTTCTAGAAGAAGGGGGAGGGAGATGGGATAGGAGGCTTATGGACGGGAAACTGGGAAAGGGAATAACATTTGAAATGAAAGTAAAAAAAAAAAATAGCCAATTAAAAAAAGGAGGAAAAAAAAGCAGGTAGAGAGATGGCTCAGTGCTTAGAACACTAGCTGCCCTTCTAGAGGACCCGGGTTCAACTCCCAGTACACACATGGCAGATCACAGGCTTCTGTGACCAGTACCAGTGCCCTCTTCTGCCCCCTGCAGGCACATATGTGGTATAGACATATATACAGGCAAAACACCCATATACATTACATGGGCTACATAGTTTCATGCCAGCCAAGGCTACATAGCAAAACCCCATCTCAAAACAAACAAACACAGACAAAAAAACAAAGAAAATTAGGATTAAATGAGGTCTGAGTTTGGGTTCCCGGATAAGATTGTTGGATGTATACTACGAGAAAGGGGCCAGCAGTTTAGCTTAGTGGTAGAGGCTTGACAAGGGGGTGTAGTGGGGGACATGGGGCTGTTTCTACAATCCTGCTACATGCTGCCTTAACCTTTGACTTTCCAGCCTCTTAAAACTGAGAGTGTAGATTTCCCGACAGTGCTGGAGTTAAACCCAGGGCCTATGTACACTAGGCAGGCAACCTGAGCTCTTATAGGTGGAGGCAGCCAATCAGGAATTCAAGGCCATCCTTAGATATTTAGCTGCTTTGAGCTTGAGGCCGGCCTTCTCTACCTAAGATTTTGTTGCAAAGGGGTAGGGGAGTAGGGATGCTGAGAGATGGCTCAGCAGTTAAGAGCACTGGGTGCCCTTCTAGATGACCTGGGGTTCAATTACTAGCACCCACATGACAGCTAACAATGGTCTAAAACTCTAGTCCCAGGGGATCCAACCTATCTTCTGGCTTCCATAGGCCCTGTATGGTATGCATGTGGTGCACAAATGTATATTCAGACTCATATCCATTAAAACAATTTTAAAATTTAAAAACAAACAAACAACAACAACAACAACAACAAAAACCAACTTTTTACCTGGGCATGACAACAAATGATGCCTGTAGTTTCCAGAACTTGAAAGGAGGGAGGAAAATCAGGAGTTCAAGGCTAGACTCAGCCACATAATATGTTAGAAGCCAGCATGAGACTTGTCGCAAAGAGGTGGCTGGAAAGATGGCTAAGAGGTTAAGAGCATTTAACTATCCTGGGTTCGGTCCCCAGCCCTAAGTTCAGCACCCATGTCAGATGGTTTCAAACTACCTACAAACTCCAGCTCAGCTCTCTACTGGGAACACAAAGGTCCTTGTGCCTCCAGGTAAAAACCCTATTCTTCCATCCAGAAAGTTAGGGACTGAAGTCATTCAATAGTCCTGTGATCTGTGTTATCTGCTGGACCAGGCCATATCAAGTTCCTTCCACCAGGACCAGAGGTGACTAGTAATCTAAATGAGCCTTACAGCAAGGGGCTCCCCAGGCTCCCACAACCAGGACCCAAGATGCCTAACAGTCTAAATGGCCTTCATATCCTCTGTATGGCCAGAGGCTTCCCCACGTTCCCACAACCAGGACTAGAAGTGGCTAACAGCCCCAATGACCTCCATACCATCTGTATGGCCAGGATAAGGCCAGACCCTTCCTTAGGCCCTAAAGCCAGTACAGGCCCTAAGTCTCTAGAGTCCATCTTCTTGGAATAAATGACAAAATGACTGTCAAGTCTCGATGTAATTACGCTCCCTTGTGCACTGAGATTGCATTACACCAGGAAAGTTTCCCAAATTATACTGCACTTACTACTGGGAATAAATTACCTGAGGTCAGACCCCCTAGCACCCAACCTGAACCAGATTCCCTTTCCTGCCTGCTTGCCACCTGCAGAGCCCCCTGAGCTCTGAAGCACATACCCATGCCTATACTTAAAAATTAAAAAGAAATCTTGTTTCGTTTTTTTTTTTTCTTTTTATCAAGACAGGGTTTTTCCATATAACCCTAGCTGCCCTGGAATGCCATCAGTAGACCAGGCCAGCCTCAAGCTCCCAGAGATCCTCCCACCCCTGCCTCCCAAGTGCTGGGATTAATGGAAAGGAGGAGGGAGAGAGCAAACAGACATGGAGTCTCACAACACTGCTCAGGTGCGCTGCAGCTTGCCAGCTGAAGTAAGCGCCTGCATGGGACTTTTAGAGCATGTGTTTTAATGTGCAATGATTTTACTTACTGACGTGCATTTGCACACCACCCAGAAAAACACAACCAGCTCTTCAACCACAGTTCACTTCTACACAAGCCCAACCCAAACACAGGAGTCTAGAGCCTGCTGTCCAGTTGAGGATGACCTCGAATTTATCCCTCTTCTCCACCTCTGGAGAGCTGTGATTACCAGTTAAGTCAGCACACCCAGCTGATGCAGTGTCGGGGCTCAAACGCGAGCTCTGAGTGTAACGCTAGGCAAGCACTCTACTGACCGAGCTCCGTCCCCAGTCCCCAGCACCAACTGGAAATCATTCAATAAACACCTAGAAACACACATTGTCACAGAAAACACAGAAAGACTGACTAGTCTTTCAATGACTTCCTAATTCAAGGCAGAAAACGACATTATGTGGAAATCCACGGTGAAGGAGGATCCTGTCTGTGAACAGGTAACCCGTGGACACACTGTCTTCATCGGCAGGAAGGGCTCCACCGTGCATCGCGGTGGCTGGTGAAGGTGCAGCCCCTACCCTTACCATTTCAGCATAATCCACCTGCTCGCTTTCACTGTACAGTTCTGGGGGCAGGTTGTAAATCCGTAGGACATTGTCAGCACTATTGGTCAAGATACAGGAACCGTCAGGGGCCCTAAAAACACAGGAAAATTAGAAAACTCGACAGAGCTGCGATCTCCAGCTGTAGTGCTAAGGCTACATTTAGCCTTTGAGTCCGCGAGAAGACACCAGCTCAAGGGAGACAGACTCGTGTGGAGGGAGAGTGGTGACACGCTTCTGTAACCCCAGCTACTGAGAGACTGAGACAGAGGACCAAGCTCCAGGCCAGTGCGGGCAACTTGACAAGACCCTATCTCAAAACAAAGCAAAAAGGGGCTGGGCTGCTGGACACCCTGGGGTAAATCCACAATACTAGAATTAGCAGTAAGGATCCACAGGGGAAGGGAAAGGAAAAAGCCTTAACCTAGGTACTCACCGGTATTCTATTGCTCCTCTACAAACCCTGGGGTTTGTTTTATCTTTTGTTTTGTTTTGCTTTCCCTCCAGTTTCTCTAGGTAGTCCTGGCTGTCCTGGAACTGGACCCATAGACCAGGCTAGCCTCGAACTCAGAGATCTGCCTGACTCTTCCTCCAGTGTGCCCAGATTAAAGGCATGCGCCCGACTTTGTTACTGTTTTTATTTTAAGACAAGGTCTCACACTATGGACAAATCAAGCCAAATAATGTTGAGATTACAGGGCTGTCATCCCACCCCGAGGGGCCAAGTATGGGTAGGTTTTAAGATGAAACTCCCGAAGCGGGCCATCTCCTTGCCTGTCATACTTACCACTTGCAACCTTTCAAGAAGTTCTCGGAGCGGGTGCTGAACTCGGACCAGGAGCCACTGAGGTATCGGGGTACCTGAGAGAAGCTGTAGCTCCAAAAGCTGGAAAGGAGATGGACAAACAGACGTGGGTCGGCAGAGCAAAATGGAAGAGGAATGGAGCTGAGGACTGGTGGCTGTCATTTTCACAGGTCCAGGCTCCTCAGATTCCAGAGTCACTTACATGTCCCCCTCATCCACTGCAGCGGGTTCCTCAGACACACCTTCCATGGCTTCCCCTGACTCCAACTCGGGCCGATTCGTTTCTTCTACAGGAAGGCTGGCATTTTCAGGAACTTCTTGCTCCTCGATTCGAGGACTCAACTCACTGGAAATATTAAATTCTCCTTCCAGAGGAGCTGAGTCCCCTTGTTGAAGCTCCTGGGACACAACCGAGCTGGCCACGGCATCTGTGGCTACCTGGGGTTGGTCATCTCCACCGCATGGCGGAGGCACCGGTTCAGAGTCTGTATTTTTGTCCGCGGGGGAAGCTTGGGGCACTGGGGCTGGGACCAGGTCAGAAGGGAGGCTATCCGGAGCTAGGAGTAGCTCCTCCGACGTCTTCATTCTGCAGAGTTAGCTAGCGGAAGGCAGAGACTAGGCGAGCCTCGTTGAGCCAGCTACCAGCTGCCGAGGCTAGACTGCATTACCGTTCCCAGGGGTCCCGGCGCAGGACTGCACAGCCCCGAGTCTGCTTTCCTCTTCCGGAAAGAGTAAGCTGAACCCCGCAACCAAAAGCATATAGGGGAAACGAAGGTCCAAAGCGAAGCGCCTAGCGTCGCTAGGCGCCGCCAGAGTTTCTTACTCTCGCGGGAGTCGGGCCACCTTCCGATAGGCTCGCCGCTTCTCCACCCGAGTCTGAGCGGTAAGGCGGGAAGGAAGGAGCCCTCCTGCGCTTGAGAGTTCCTAGAGGTTTCTGGGAGGTGTAGTCTGAACTGGCCTTGGTGAAAAACCACACGAGCTCCCCCTATCGTCCCCTGGGGGTAATTCTTAAAGCACCTATCCTCCCTGGCCTGCAGAGGGCGCTTAATTTCTACAGTTTTTTCCCCCCTTGAATATCTTGCTTTGAATCTCGCAACCTCGAAATAAGATTTCCTTTCTCCCCACCTCCCTCTCTTCCTTCTTCCCCTCTCTCCCTCCGTCCCCCACCCTCCCTTCATTCATTCGACATTTATTATTTAGTTCTTACTTCCTACCCAGCGCTGTACGAGGCAACTGGAAAAAATAGCAATGTATTAAATAGTTTACGAGTTCTTAATCTCCACAAATTTCCGTTGCTGTGCAATTGAAGGCTGTGAAAACAATCTTTACAGATAGTGATAAGGACTGTACAGGAAATTAAACAAGGTGGTGTGATATAAAGTATCTCGGAGAACAGGTTAGTTAGATTGAGATATTAGGAAAAGCCTTTCTAAAGTGACATTTTAGCTGATGAGGGGGAAAACAATTTAGCTGCCCGTGTTGGTTCATCCCTGTACTTGGAAGGCCTAAAGCAGGAAGACTGCCGCAAATCGCAGGCCAGCCCTGGCTACAAAGACTCTGTTTCAAAAAGCCAAAAAGATGACTATGATTATCTAGCTGGATAGGAAAGAGCAGCGCAGTGGCCCACTTAAAATAGATCGTAAAAGCTTAATTCTTTCCGCTCTTTTTACTTGACACAGTGGCAGGAGTCCTCCTAAACGGTTTCCACTAATTTTGTCCTCACAGCTCTATTTTAGACGACTTTTCACAAAGCGTTCGTGCTGGCGGCAACATCTCAAGCAGAATCCTGACTCTGCAAGTCCCCGCCTCCATTTCTTGCCCTCAACCCACAGAATGACTTGCCCTTACTTGTTATGGCGACTATCCAGCTTTGTGCCAGGAGTCTCGCGGGGTCTGCTGGGATTGGGACTTTCCCCTCCCACGTGCTCACACTGGCTAAAGTTCTGAAGCTCCAGTTCATTGGGACTATCCTTGCTATAGGTAGCGACTACAGTTAGGGGGTACCTGGCATCCGGGCCCGCACCCTACTTCCCAGCAGGGTGTCACGCTCCCCTGAAGACTGGGTAAGTAACTGAGCGTGATGAGTCCTCTGTGGTCACTGGCTCTCTCGGTTTGCATACATAAATCTAGAGAGAATCGTGGGTTTTGGGGGTGGGACAGTGGGGGGCACTCAGCGCGGTTGATATGGGGGTGATGGAATACGCTTGGCGGGCGAGATGAACGGGGCTGTATGTCAGAGATGATGTAGTGAGATGATGATGATGATGTTAAGACCAACTAGCCTCACAGTCGTGCACCTGCAAAGTAAACAGAGCATTTGGGGACCACTGAGATGGCCTGAGGAGTTTTCTCTCCGCTACCCCATATACACACTTATGTACCCGCTGCTGGGTGATGGGAACTCCTGACTAACATGGACAAAGCACTATGACTTGAGATTTTTTGAGATTTATAGCTTAAGACTTAAGACCCCGTAGCATCCTGATGAAACCTCGGGCTCCATTTCTTGATAAAATCGGGGTGATCCGGGAAGCCTTAGCTGCTAAAGTCCCGCAACTTCCGGACCTTTGTCCCTGGAGTGATTTCTTTTTTTTTCCAGCCGCTTCTCGACCCTGCTAGATGAAGAAAATCCAAGGAAAGCCTGAAGCACTAGCGGTGCTAGCCAGATGTGTTTGCCCTCGGGGCCCGACCCAACCTCTTGGTCTGAAAGGCCCGCCGGCCCTGTTATTGTTTGGCTCCACATTTACATTTCTGCCGCTTGCAGGAGCATTTCCGGTTTCTTTTTTTCGGAGCAGATCACTGCTTACCCGGCGACGGGGGAGTAGCAAAGGGGAGGAAAATATATTCTAGGCCGGTTCTGTTGTTTGGGGAGGAAAACTGCTATCCTCGACATCTTATTTTTCTGGATTACTTGGTTATTGCTTTTGCGAAGGAGGAGGTGTTTATTTAAAAGAGTGCACCGATAGGTCGTTTCTTCGTGCCGGAAAAGCAAATTACCGAGTATCCGGTTTTGGGGTGAGCCATTCCCTTAACGCATTCCGCACGTCCTGAAAGCGGAAGGGGCGGGCCATAGCCCGGGGAGCCCGGAGGTCCTAAGTGCAGTCCGCCCGCACCCGCTGGTTCTTCCCAGTGGGAGGTGACAGAACTCTGTCTGGGCTTGGGTATTACTGTTCCCGCAACTTCAACTTTTAGAAGAGGTCATTTTATTACAGTTTATTATCGCGCAACAAACATCGTGCGTGCCTTTTTGTTGTTGCTTCTTTTTATTTTGTAAAAAATACTATTTACACACAGCACTTGGAACGAGAAATAAATTGCTTTTTGTACCTCTGAAGATTTAGTAGTTTTGGTCTAAAGAATAAGTGAACAATAGGTAGACCGGGAAAAAAGCGGGGTTTTTTGTTTGTTTTTGGTGTGTGTGTGTGTGTGTTCAGGTGTAAAACTGAAAGTAAGACTAGGTATTCAAGTTTATAGAGAAGTATACAAATAACTTTGCTTAAACTGTTACTGGAGAAGGGAACCCCTGCTGTGAAGGTTAAACAGGACAATCAGCCGTCCGGGGATGCCTTGTTATGCAAATAGTCCCCTGCTCTTGGCAGTCTGTTGACTGGGTTCGGTGTAGAAATCTCTTATGAATGTGAAAAGATCCCAATCCGAAGTAAAAAAGGGGTTGCCCCAAGGCCCCATCCCTGTTTACGAATGTAGATCTATGTAAATGCTTTACCTAAAGACAACTTTGGGAAGTAGCCTTTATCTAAGAAAGTGTTGCAGTTTCTCTGAATAATTTAGTGCAGAGGGATTTGGGGGTCTGGGATGAGTGTGTGCCCTTAAACTATGCTTAAATCATCTTACATGTGACCGTGCAGTGTAAATGCTATTTAAATAAATGTAGTGTTGACTGGAAAAAGGAGCCAGGCTGAACCAGGTGCTGCACGCCTTTAATCCCAACACTGGGGAGGCAAAGCCAGGTCAGTATCTACATTTCAGGCTAGGCACATATACACAGTGAGACCCTATCTCAAAAAGAAAAAGGGGGTCATGCTTTAGTATTCACACAGACACCAGATCTCCTGACAGCAGCAGTTTAGAAGCACTAGAAAGCCTGAAACAGGATAATCTCAAATTCCAGACCATTGTGTCTGATGCATACCCGGAGTTCAAGGTCAAGTGAGGCCCTATCTTTAAAAACAAAAAAACCTTGAAAAGTAGGAACATAAGTTCAAGGTCATCCTTCTCTATGTGGTTATAGGCCAATTTGGTATAAATGAGACTGTCCACAAAAGGGGGGTACGTAAATTAACATACATTAGCAAATCAGAACCGGCAGGCATTTCTCCTGAAAGGGTAGATGAAGTCTAGACTAAAGCTGGGGGGTGGAGAGGAGAATGGTCGAAAACCAACTTGGACTACATAGCAGGGCCTTGTCTCAGAAAAACAAAGTGGAGATACAGCTCGTGGTAGAGTACTTTACCCGGCAAACATGGTGCTCTTGGTTTAAATCCTGGGACCGCTAAACCCAGCTTGACCAAATGTGATTTGTCCATGGATGGCTGTATTGTAATCAAACAGCAATCTATGTGACTCACGGAGTTAACGCCTGGGAATGCTTCAACAGACCGGGAAAGGGCAGTTAACTGTACCCTCTGACCTTTTTCCCAATCCTTTATTTCTGTTCTATTCATGATTTGGGTCCTAGTGGGGTTTGTTTTCCTGAGACAGGGTTTCCCTGTGTAGCCCTTCCTCTGTAGACCGTGCTGGCATCAAAGGTGCGTGCTACCACCGCCTGGCTTCTTAGATTTGGAACAAGCCTCGGAGCAAACTGAGTGCCTAAGATCCCGGCACTACAGTAGTTAAGACAGTAATGAATTTAAGGCCAGCCTGGAATACATAGTGAGACTGACTCAAGAAAGGGGGCAGGGCAGGGGATAAGTTCCAAAAGTGGTATTTTTCAAGGTGCAAAAGCTATGGTTCCTTAGTTATTAACTTGGTGTCAATTCACACAAACGTAAAGCTGGTAAACTCTAAGGAAGAAAGCTAACAGTGGGCGGGCACATGTCTTTACATTCTGTCTAGTTTTGTCTTTGGTAGAATGAACTGTCTGTCTTAGTCGTGGTGTGTGAAAGAATTACAAGGCTATTTTAAAATTTGCCTCTCCGCTTGCCTAGCAAGTGCAAGGCCCTGGGTTCGGTACCCAGCCCTGGGAAAAAAAAAATTGCCTCTCTTCTGTCCACTTTTTAGTTACATAAACAATAAACAAACGGTCCTAAACTAGATGTGGTATAGTTCATACCTGCAAACCCAGCAGTCAGGAAGCTGCAACAGAAGAATTGCAGTATAGCCAAGCTACAGAGTGAGGAGACTGTCTCAGAATAGAAAATAAACCAAAAATAAAATCATCTTTTTTTTTTTTTTTTTTTTTTCTTTTCTTTTCTATTTTTCGGAGCTGGGGACCGAACCCAGGGCCTTGCGCTTGCTAGGCAAGAGCTCTACCACTGAGCTAGATCCCCAACCCATAAAATCATCTTTTATCACGGGTGTGTGTGTGTGTGTGTGTGTGTGTGTGTGTGTGTGTGTGTGTGTGTGTGTGTCGAGCTCATACATACTCGTTAGCATTCCTGTAAGAGGTTGAGTTGACAAACTTAATAGAAATGAGTTTTTGGGTAATAAGTCTTGGTACCAAGTGCCTATTCTGGTCACAGACCCATGTATTTCCTGATTTTATATAAACTTACTTTGAGTTCTTCTACAAATCGTCTTCTTCACCCAATATGTTTCTGAAACATTTTGTTTTCTTTTTTTTCTTTTTTTTTTGGAGCTGGGGACCGAACCCAGGGCCTTGTGCTTGCTAGGCAAGCGCTCTACCACTGAGCTAAATCCCCAACCCCTGAAACATTTTGAAAACCGTGTTTTATTTGTCTATTCCCCACCAACGTGTTGTGATTTCTCCTTGCTCCACACCCAGAATAACGCTGACAGGAGCGGTTTTTGTGCAAGGCCCCTGCTGTCCACAACTGTTCTAGAAGGTGCACCTAGAAGTGGCTT
Organism: Rattus rattus; assembly: GCF_011064425.1. Lineage (NCBI taxonomy): Eukaryota > Metazoa > Chordata > Mammalia > Rodentia > Muridae > Rattus > Rattus rattus. The sequence goes on from NC_046162.1 coordinate 49,194,520, forward strand.
TGCTTGGGGTTGGGGTTTAGCTCAGTGGTAGAGCGCTTGCCTAGCAAGCGCAAGGCTGTCAAATGTTCGATCCCCAACTCCAGAAAAAAAAAAAAAAAAAGAAGAAGTGGCTTTGCTGAGTAAGACGTGTGCTTTAAGCTATGCCAGACACTGCCTTGTTACTTTTTAGAACGGACAATATTATCTGTCCTGGTCCTTGGCCCCCCCACCCCACCACCACCACTGCCACCTCCACCCCCATTTTTCCAATGCTGAGTGTTGAACCCACAGCCTGAGACATAATACATAAGAACTCTACCACTGAACTACCCCCAAAGATTATTATATTAAATTCTATGAAACATTGGGATCATTTTTTATTCGGGGCAGAGTGTGGCTTCTGGTTTCCGTCCTTTGGTAGGTAGCACTTATTCCATTTGGTTTGGAGTTGGTTTGAGGGTTGCCATTGACAAGCCTTGAACCCTTCCTTCCAGCTATTCTACCTCAAGATCCTGGGTCCTGGGTAAATGAATTTATTCCCTTACCCCTGTCAGTAGCTGCCTGCCTGCCTGCCTTTCTCAGGATCAAATGAGATGAGCCCTTGAAAACAGGCCTGCCAGGCCTGGAAGACCAGCCATGGTGTGCTCAAACCTCTCCTGAGTTTATTGCCTTCCCTAGCCAGCATTTTTTTTTAAATATTTATTTATTATGTATACATCATACAGCTTTCTGCCTGCATGTATGCCTGCAGGCCAGAAGAGGGCATCTCGTTACAGATGGTCGTGAGCCACCTTGTTGCTAGGAATTGAACTTAGGACTTTGGAAGAGCAGACAGTGCTCTTAACCTCTGAGCCATCACTCCAGCCCTAGCCAGCATTTTCTTAAACATCCAGCCTCCCAGGATATTGTGGCCCTCCTCATCTGGTACTTGTGAAAAGTTCCATATTGGTGACTGTTCTTAAGGATCACGGAAAACCTAACTACTACTAATGACCTGGATGGTAGAGCAGGGAGATCTATGTCTGTGTGGCTATGTCTCCAAAATTGAGACATTGGGCCAATATCCCACTAAACAGTTCCTTGACAGGGTGAACTGGCATTAGTGGGCAGTGGTTAGTGCCACAGAAGCACTGCTAGCTCAGAACAGATGAGGTGCTCGTATCAACATTGCCGATGTGTACTGTTAGGGGAGGGGAGCTGAACCCAGGGCCTTTCAGACAAGCTCCACTGCAAGGTCAAATCTCAAATGAGGTCAAAGGGTGACCCTTTCAGGTAGGTACAGTAGATATGATGTTTACAGCAAATGTGATAGTTAAATGCTGTAGTTTTAATTATTAATCTGAAGAAGCTCTGGGCCTCCCTCACACCTTTCCCGAGTCAGCCAGTGCTCAGAATGAAGGGCTATAATATCCGAGCCTTCCCTTTCTTCATTAAGATCGGCCGTAACTGATTATAAGAGAACTGTGCATAAGAGCCTGACATGCACCAGATTGTTTGGGTGGCCATCTTTAATAAAAACTCATTCACTTGCCCAGTGTGTGTTCTTGGCAGGTCACCTGTCAAGTGGCAGATGTGACCATCAAGACAGATAAAATAGCCCGTATGGAAAGATTTCTCAAACTCTTAAAACAATGAGAAAGTGATTAATCTACCTACAACTGAAAGTAAAGGTTAGGGTTATAATCAATATTGACAGTGATCGTCCTGGAACGGCCGCTAGATTTTGTTGTTAGAAAGGAACCATGATGTCCTAGGAAGCTGACCAGAATTCAATCCCTAGAACCCACTTAACTGAAAGGGGAGAACCAAGTCTTTCTAGTTGTCTTCTGACCTCCACACTTGTCTTGGCACCGTTAAATAAGGCACAATAAATAAGTAAATGTTTACGTAAGGAAGATAATGGCTACGTGGCTAATAATAATAGTAAATGAGTAAGAGTATCAAAGTATCATGCAGCTTAATTAACTACTATGAAGAATGTGCGGCTTGTTGGAGATGGGCTGGCTGTGACTGAACGTCTGAGGAGCTATGGCATACAAGATAAGGGGAGCCCACCTCAGAAACTGACTTTGCTCTTGTAGAAGTGACCACACTGATTGAGCCAGGAGGTGCTCACAAGAGCCCACAGGGAAGGAGGAAGGCAGTAGGAAACTTACTGAATCTTCAGGAATTTGTAAGGGATTGGGGAGCTGTCCCAAGGGGACAGGTGAGACACTGATGGGGCCCTCTTAGAGATTTGCCAAGAGGGCTTGAAGAATGGAGCTATGTGTGAGATGATTGATAAAGGGGGTGAGGGAGGTGTCCCTCCCCAGAGGGAGGGGAGGAGAACTGTAGGGTGCAGATGAGAAGGGCTTGTGGGGGTGGGAAGTACCTCCCTAGTTATCTGTTCCTTAAAGCAGCGTGTGGTTCCAGAAGCCGATAGGAGCAGCCTAAATAAGACAGAAGAGCGGCTCCATTCCTGCTTCTCTGGAAATGGTGTCCCTCACGGTCATCTCAGGTCAGGACCTGACTTCGCCTCAAAGGAGCCTGGCCGACTTCTTGGTTACTTGTAACTTCGAGCTTTCCCACCTGCGTATAAGTTCCCCAAAATAACAACTCCAAAACTCAAAATATATTTACAAACACCTTGGCCATAAGCTTCGGTTTCTTCTCTGACTTGCTCATTTAATCTCCCTGCCAGATACTCCACCTTCTTTCTAATCTACCCTTTCCTATAGGCCATAGTTTTTTCATTGACAAACTATGCATCCATACAGTACACAGATGTTCTCTCTGCAGATAACTGTCATGGAGGATTCACAGTCGGATATGAGCATCGAGCTCCCTCTGAGTCAGGAGACATTTTCATGCTTATGGAAACTGTGAGTGGATCTTACAGGGCCCCTGAGGTGCTATCCCCCAGCTGAGGCCTGTGAGAAACAAAACTAATACTGTTAAAGCACGGTGTGCTATTGGGTGCCTCTGATCCCTGCACTTGGGAGGTGGAGGGAAGGGTATCACACAGAAGTCTAAGATCATCCTTGACTATATAGCAAGTTTGTGGCTAGCCTGGGGTAAGTGAGATTCTGTCTCCAAAGAACGGAAGGAAATCAGCGGAACTAATTCTCTGCTCTTGTTCTCCAGTCTTCCTCCAGATGATATTCTGGTAAGGAGCAGGGCAAGAGGGGACTTAGGCCTGGTGAGCTGGTGGGTTGGTAGCCCGAGAGCACGGTACTGAGGTTCTTCTTTGGCCCATCCACAGCCCACCACAGCGACAGGGTCACCTAATCCCATGGAAGATCTGTTCCTGCCCCAGGATGTTGCAGAGTTGTTAGAAGGCCCAGAGGAAGCCCTCCAAGTGTCAGCTCCTGCAGCACAGGAACCTGGAACTGAGGCCCCTGCACCCGTGGCCCCTGCTTCAGCTACACCGTGGCCTCTGTCATCTTCCGTCCCTTCTCAAAAAACTTACCAAGGCAACTATGGCTTCCACCTGGGCTTCCTGCAGTCAGGGACAGCCAAGTCTGTTATGTGCACGGTCAGTGGGCCTGAGGAGTTGCCTTTCGTGTGACTTTAAATGCCTCTGTCTAGATTTTGGGGGTTCCTCTTTAGCCTGTGGACTTTGACTATGCCTCAGAGTTTAATTTCTCCCTGAACCTTTCTTAGCCTTTTATCCTTCCTCTCGTATTCTCCGCATCTCTCCAGGGGACATGGAACTTTCTTCCCTCACATTCCTTTCTTGGCTTTTGAAAATAATCTTCTGAAGCCAGGCACAGAGGCATGTGCTGTAGTCCCAGCCGCTAGAGACGTTGAGGCAGGATTGCTTAAGGCCAGCCTGAGCATTAAAGCAAGACCCCTCCTCACCAGAACCAAAGCAGAGCCCAGTGGGGTGACTCACCCATATCTCCAGCACTGGGCAGGCTAGGGCAGGAGAAACAAGAGTTCAAGGCCATCCTTGACTACTCAGTAAGATGGCCTCTCTGAAAAAGAGAAGCCAGGTGTGGTGGCCATCTCTGAGGTTGAGGACAGCCAGGGCTATATAGAGAAACTGTCTCAAAAAACCAGAGGGAGGAAAACAAACTGGTGTGTAGACTCCAGTCATGTCACTGCTGGCTGCCGTCTGCCACAGCACTATTGGACAATGTCTTTCATTAGAGCCCCACTTTGACCCTTGATCCTTCGTTGGCTTGTCCGCTGACCTTTGATTCTTTCTCCTCTCCTACAGTACTCAATCTCCCTCAATAAACTGTTCTGCCAGCTGGCGAAGACATGCCCTGTGCAGTTGTGGGTCACCTCCACACCTCCACCTGGTACCCGTGTCCGTGCCATGGCCATCTACAAGAAGTCACAACACATGACTGAGGTCGTGAGACGCTGCCCCCACCATGAGCGTTGCTCTGATGGTGATGGTGAGCACTGGGCACTGCCTGTGGGGTTAGAACTGGTTGTCCAGGGTCTCCCGGCCTCTGACTTATTCTTGCTCTTAGGCCTGGCTCCTCCCCAGCATCTTATCCGGGTGGAAGGAAATCCGTATGCTGAGTATCTGGACGACAAGCAGACTTTTCGGCACAGCGTGGTGGTACCGTATGAGCCACCTGAGGTCGGCTCCGACTATACCACCATCCACTACAAGTACATGTGCAACAGCTCCTGCATGGGGGGCATGAACCGCCGGCCCATCCTTACCATCATCACGCTGGAAGACTCCAGGTAGGAAGCTGTGTGCTAGGTTGGGCTGGCACCGGTCCTCCCCAGCCTCGGCCTGTTTTTGTTCCGTGAGCCCCGCCCCTACCACAGGCCCAGCCCTCTTTACCCTACCCTATCTACATAAATGAAGTCTCCTCTGTACCCTGGTGGGCTTAGGGACATCTCTCATCTGTGGCATCTTGGGGTCCCTATAACTGGAGCTTCAGCTCCAGATAGGACAAGAGGAGTTGGGAACAGGTGGGGCCTGGTTTACAAACGGTCAGAATGGAGCCCAGCTTTCTTACTGCCTTGTGCTGTTCCTCCTCTTGTCCCGGGTAGTGGGAACCTTCTGGGACGGGACAGCTTTGAGGTTCGTGTTTGTGCCTGTCCTGGGAGAGACCGTCGGACAGAGGAAGAAAATTTCCGCAAAAAGGAAGAGCATTGCCCGGAGCTGCCCCCGGGGAGTGCAAAGAGAGGTGAGCAGGCAGGACAAAGAAGGTGGAGGCACCCTTCAGCTTCACCCCAAAGTCACCTCTTGCTCTCTCCTTCCACAGCACTGCCCACCAGCACAAGCTCCTCTCCCCAGCAAAAGAAAAAACCACTCGATGGAGAATATTTCACCCTTAAGGTACCCAGGTTATTATTGGATTAATATTCTAAGTCTAGGACACAAAACGCTGTATCTTTTGCAGCTGCTTCTTCTCTAGCTATGACATTATTGTCAGAGCACATGCTCTGAGGCTGTGGTTTCTCAGTTATAACTAACTTGAGAACAACTTATAATACATACGCAATACAGGTGCTCCGCTACTTAGGATGAGAACGTGTCTTAGGAAACTCATCGTCTGCTGAAAATACCATATGTCAAAATGTAGTTAGAGGCAGGCCTGGCTGACGTATGCCTGTAATTACAGAACCGAGGAATGTGGTACAAAGCTGGCAGGGAAATGTAACCCAAGAAAGGACATTTGGGTTTAAGGATGTAACTCAGTTCAGAATACATGCCAAGTGTACACCAAGCCCTGGACTCGGTCCCCAGCGACACACAGTGCATTTAATCCACCTATCCCACTGGATTCCACAGCTCAGCAACAGGATTGCCCTGTTAAGTGTGTCCCCATCAGTAACAGCATCCTACTCTGTTCCCCCAACTGAAAAAACCCAAGTTTGTTATACACTTTCTACTGAATGCCTGTTACTTTCACACCATCATAAAGACCTCCCCAAAAAACCGTTAAGTCTAGCTAGCTCAAGTTGGGGACCAACTTTCAGAAAGAAAGTTGTTAAAAGAATGAAAGTGGCTCTGTGACTTTGTCCAGCACTTCTGTCCTACTTCATCCTTGCTACAGATCCGTGGGCGTGAGCGCTTCGAGATGTTCCGAGAGCTGAATGAGGCCTTGGAATTAAAGGATGCCCATGCTGCCGAGGAGTCAGGAGACAGCAGGGCTCACTCCAGGTGAGTGACCTGGGGCAGCGCCTGGCTGTGGTGCTTGCCCCTGACCTCCCTTGAGCACGGCCTTTGTGGTAAAAGACAATAAATAACTCCACTGCCAGACAATGTGGTTATGGTTACTCAGCCCTGGCAAATGCAAGGGTCCTATGAAGTCTTACTACTCAACCATTTCAGGCTCTGGAAAATGGGATGAGGGACAAGGTATGGTGTCATGCTCCTATAATCTCAGCAGTAGGGAAGCAGTAAGTCAGGAGGGTTTGGGGAAGTTTGAAGCCTTCATAAACTATATAAAACTTTAGGCTAGCCAGGACTAGCTACATAGCAAGATCCTGTCTCTCGGTGGTGGTGGTGGTGGTGGTGGTGGTGGTGGTGGTGGTGGTGGTGGTGGTGGTGGTGGTGGTGGTGGTGGTGGTGGTGGTGGTCAAAGGGAAGATGAACTGATTCTAGAAGTACTCCGGCATGTTCTGTGAATACACCTACCTACCCATGGTAGAAGCCATCTTAAATTCCCTTTTTTTCAGCCTCCAGCCTAGAACCTTCCAAGCCTTGATCAAGAAGGAAAGCCCAAACTGCTAGCTCCCATCACTTCATCCCTCCCTTTTCTGTCTTCCTATAGCTACCCGAAGACCAAGAAGGGCCAGTCTACGTCCCGCCATAAAAAACCAATGATCAAGAAAGTGGGGCCTGACTCAGACTGACAGCCTCTGCATCCTGTGCCCATCACCAGCCTCCCCTCCCCTCCTTTCTTGCCATTTTATGACTTTAGGGCTTGTTATGAGAGCTGACAAGACAATGCTAGTCCCTTCACTGCCTTTTTTTACCTTGTAGATAGTACTCGGCCCCCTCTATGCAAACTGGTTCCTGGCCCAGATTGGGGAATGGGTTGGTAGTTGCTGGGTCTCTGCTGGTCCAGCGAAATCCTATCCGGCCAGTTGTTGGACCTGGCACTTACAGTGAAATTTCACCCCACCCCACCGCCTGTAAGATTCTATCTTGGGCCCTCATACGATCTGTATCCTCCAGGACCCATTTCCTCCACTCTGCAAAGCCTGTCTGCATTTATCCATCCCCCACCCCTCCCCCTCTTTTTATCCCTTTTTATATATCAATTTCTTATTTTACAATAAACTTTTGTTACCACTTGTATGGTTTTTGAGAAGTTGGTATCAGCGTAAGCTGCCTGGGCCCCCAGGTGCAGGGATGAGTTTGGGAGGCACCCACCTGAGTGCAGGCAGTGTTGGAGTCAGGGGTGGAGAACTTGGGTTCCAGAAGAGGAACAAAGCCGGGGACTGGGTCAGTCTGTGGGCTGCATGACAACAAGGGAGCGGGGTGACTCCATTCATAACTTGGGAACCGACTGTCCCTCCTCCCTCCCGCCAGGACTGGCACAATCCTCACCCACCCCTACTTCTAGGGTTGGGCTCCTGCTGTCCTCCCAGTAGCCTCTCACCAAGGATTAAGGGATTTAAATGTCTGATTTAGCAACCTGAGCCTCTAGAGGGGCCATCTGCTCCACAAGAAAGGATCAGGGTGCCTGGGTTCCACAGGGCAGGGGGTGACTGCTCCTGGATGAAGAGACAAGTAGAAGGCCTGCCAGCTGGGGTCCCAGGAAACTGGGAGCAGTTAAGGTGAGGTTTGGGGCCTTCCCAGCAGCCCCGGATCCCGGGCCTCGTGCCAGGCGAGTGAATGCATCGAAGCTTTGCGCTTTGCCAGGAAATCCTTTGAAAGGGCTTCTTGGAGTAGGGAGGAGAGTCAGAGTTGGGGAGCCCAACACCCTCTTACCCACCCCCTTCCTCAGTGCTGCTGGCTCTCAAAGAGCTGGACTGGGCCAAGCTCTCCCCATAGCCTGCTGAGCCAGTGCCAGTAGGGAGAGCAGTCGGTGAGCACATGGCTTGGCCATGTCTCTTGGTAATGGAGAGAGGGGTGCTGAGGTCCACAGGGACTTGGGGCCGCTGTCCCCTGCATGTCCCAGGTTTAAAGAGCCAGTGCGAGTCCTTGCCCAAGACTCCTATACAAGTTGGAAGGGACCAGCCTTACCCTCAAGACCACCTTTTGTACTTATTTGTGAGGGCCAAACGTTCTCACAGCAAACTAGGCGTTACCTTTTTTGACTTCTAATTTTGTGGGAATGTGTGGTGCTGGTCAAACCCACTATACTTTTTCCCTGTTTTTGTTCTACAACTTTACTGAGAGAACTAAATCCGAAGAACTGTGTTCAAGGGCCACAAATTTGAGCCCCTTATCGAAAAAAGGGAAGAGGGGCTAAAATGATGGAAATCGAAAGCTGTACCTACACTCACCATTTGTGCCTGTATGTAAACGTCAAGACAGTGCTCAACAAAAGTGTCACCACCCAACTCCTTTATGTTTTCATTTTCAGACAGTACCTTGCTAACTAAGTAGCCCAGGCTACCCTCAACACTGGTCTCTTTATTTAGCTTTCCAAGTGGAGGAAGGGGTCAGACAATGGCCACCACATGTCCTTGCCTTCCACATTTCCCTCTATTTTGCCCTTAATTCTGTCCAACTACCTTAACCCTTCAGAAAGCAGCTCTACGAGAGCTGGAGAGATGGTTCAGGGGTTAAGAGCACTAACTGCTAGCAAGCGCAAGGCCCTGGGTTCGGTCCCCAGCTCCGGAAGAGCACTAACTGCTTTTGCAGAGGTCCTGAGTTCAAATCCCAGCAACCACATGGTGGTTCACAACCATCTAAATGAGCTCTGATGCCCTCTTCTGGTGTGTCTGAAGACAGCGACAGTGTACTCACATACATATGATATGAGTAAAATCTCCCAATCTCCAATCTCCTTATAACTCTAACCTACTTTTACTTTTTTTTTTTTTTTTTTGGTTCTTTTTTTTCGGAGCTGGGGACCAAACCCAGGGCCTTGCGCTTGCTAGGCAAGTGCTCTACCACTGAGCTAAATCCCCAACCCTTACTTTTTAGGTCAATATATTCTTACTTTTTGTTTTTGGAGAAATGGTGAGATATCAGACCTGGGACCTAGACATGCTAAGCAAGACATTGTACCAGGAGTTAACCCTTCCACCCCCAACTCCATACCTGGGTGGTGATGGGGCAACACCTTTAATCCTGGCACTCAGGAGGCAGAGGCAGGCAGAGTCCAGCCTGGTCTGCAAAGTGAGTTCCAGTATAACCAGGGCTGTACAGAGAAACCCTGTCTCAAAAAATAAAACTCCAAACAAACAAAAAAGTCAACCCCTATCCTGGCTGGATTTTGTTAAGGCTTCAGGATTTTTTATTTGCTGTTTTGTTTTGTTTTGTTCATTTTTGAGATGATGGCGTCTCATATAGCACATGCTGGCCCAAACTTCTAATCCTCCTGCCTCTGCCTCCAAAATGCTGAGATTATAATAAACATGTGTCATGACTCCAAGTATATGTATTTTTTAATTTAGAAATGTACTTCAGAAGCATATTGGATCTCTAAATTCGAGGCCAGCCTTATCTACAGCACAAGTTCCAGAACAAACACAGACAAACCCTATCTCAAACAAACACAGACAAACCCTACCTCAAACAAGCAAGCAAGAAGCATAGGGGCAGGAGGCAAAGGCAGGCAGAGCTCTGTGAGTTCCAGGGTCACTCCCCTGGTCTACGTAGTGAGTTCCAGGTATTCGGGAAAATAAAAGCCCTGAGTGCTGTCATTGTTTAAGGGAGAGAAAATAAAGGAACCTCGGGGCTGGAGAAGTGGCTTAATGATTAAGAGTATATGCTGCGGGCTGGAGAGATGGCTCAGCGTTTAAGAGCACTGACTGCTTTTCCAGAGGTCCTGAGTTCAAATCCCAGCAACCACATGGTGGCTCATAACCATCTGTCATGGGATCTGATGCCCTCTTCTGGTGTATCTGAAGACAGCTACAGTGTACTTATATATAATAAATAAAATAAATCTTTTAAAAAAAAAAAAAAAGAGTATATGCTGCTCTTCCAGAGGACCAGGGTTCTGATCCCAGCGCCCACGTCGAGTGGCTCACAAACACACATCTCCAAGAGATTCAACCTCTTCTTACCTCCAGAGTAACTGCACACACACGGTACACACACAGTACATAAACACACACATGTACACACAGTACACACATACCATCCACACATGGTGCACACACAGTACACACACGCACACGTGGAAACATGCACATGGTACAGGTGCACACATGATACATATACATACACCCAGACACACACAAATAAAGCAAATAACTAAGTCTTCAAGGAACCCACACTCATCCTAAAATTAAAGCTATAAATTACCAACATTTGATTGAAAGGACAAACGCAAAACTTTAATCAGGATTTTTAAAAATCCAGAACTTTAAAGTATATGTATACTTGGAAAAGCTAAGGGCTGAGAGTATAGCTCGGCCGAGACTCAATGCATGCAAAGCCCTGGGCCCATCCCATCAAAGGAGAAGGGGGAGAAAAGAAAGAGGAACGGAAGGAGAGGGAAATGGGAAAGAAAAGAAAGGAAGGAAGATTTAGGAAGTAACACACCCCGGAAGTCCATCCAGCTGCCCAGCAACTGAGCCCGGAGGATCACTTGAGCTCAGAAATTTCAAGTCTGTTTAGGCAAGATAGTAAGACAGTATCATCGAGAAAGAAGGACGGAGGAGGGAAGGGAAACCTAGGAGTCAGAAGTGTAACTCAGTGTTAGAGTATGTCATCCTGAAGGCATGCTCTTCAATTCCCCACTTCGAAAAAGAAAGGATCTGGAGGTGGTGGCCCATCCCTTTAATCCCAGCACTCAGGAAGCAGAGGCAGGAGGATCTGTGAGTTCAAGGCCAGACTGGTCTACATAGCCATAGTCTACTTAAGCCAGCATGCCAGGTAGCTTGTCCAACATCAGGAGATTCCACCTCAAGACAAACAGAACTTGAGCTAGTCTGAAAGGAAAAATATGAATAATCAAATGGCCTACATTTATTCTGGGCCATAGGAAAAGAGTAAAATCTCTGACTTTATTTAAAATTATAAGAATCTGGCGTGCTGTCACATGCCTTTAATACCAGCGATCACTCAGGAGGCAGAAGCAGAAGGATATCTTTAAATTAGATGCCAGTCTGATCTTCACAGCAAGTGCAAGGCCAGCCAAGGCTGTATAGTGAGACCATGTCAATAAATAATAATAATAATAATAATAATAATAATAATAATTACACTAAGAGTTAAGAGTGTAGCTCGTGGAGTGTATACATACCATGTTAGAGACTCTTCTTTTCATCCAGAGTGGAAATAAGCTGGTCCCAGCAGTGGTGGCACATGACTTTAATCCCAGCGCCCAGGAGGCAGAGAGGTAGGCAGATCTTCTGAGTTTCAGAACAGCAAGGGCTACATAGAGAAACCTCATCTCAATAAAACAAAAAAAAAAAAAAAAAAAAAAAAAAAAAAAAAAAAAAAATAAAAAAAAAAAAACCCCGGGGTTCACCCAAAAAAAAAAAAAAAAAAAAAAAAAAAAAAAAAAAAAGAACCAAAAACAAAACAAAAAAAAAACAACAAAAAACAAAAAGGGGAAAAGAGAAAGAAAGAGGGAAGGAAGGAAGGAAGGAAGGAAGGAAGGAAGGAAGGAAGGAAGGAAGGAAACAAACAAACCTGGCCACGTGCCTCAGCCGGTAGAGCATTTGCCTAATATCCATGAGGCTCTGGGTTTAATACTCATCACCAAACAAACAAGGCGCCCCAGCATGGTGACATACTCTGTAACCCCAGAACTGAGGAAGTGGAGATAGGATGATAAGAAGTTCAAGACAGGTCTGGGTTGTATGAGATTTTGTTTTTAAAATACTAAAATAAAAATTTAGAAAACAACTTAACGTCCCAAATATCACAATGCTGAATTTGAGAAATTCTATGTTCTAACCAGTTCATTCCAGAGCCATGGTTTGTTTAGTAACTTAAGATCTATTAATATAATTCATTAGGGTAACAAAAATGAAAAAATGATATGACCATATCAACAGGTGCTGAAAAGCATTTGATTACATTGCACCTGCCATTCCTTAAAAAATTACATTTTAATTAATTAACGCAGTAATAGACTGCTAATAGAATGCTAATGAGTATATATATATATACATATACATACTGAATGCTAATATATATATATGCATGCGTGTGTGTGTGTGTGTATGTGTGTGTGTGTGTGTACTGAAAGTGAACTGAGGGCCTCACACAGGCTATACAAACACTGTGCTATTCAGTCATACAACTAGCAGATCAATACCATAAATAGGTTAGTGTTAAGTTCATTTTCAGTTGGAATGAAAACCATACAGGACTGTCCACTAACTTTGGTTTTACTGTATTGGAAAAGACCAAAACAAGAGGCTGGAGAGGCTCAGCGGTTAAGAGCACTGGCTGCTCTTCCAGAGGGCTGGAATTCAATTCCTAGCAACCACATGGTGGCTCACAACCATCTGTAATTCCAGTTCCAGGCGATCCAATGCATTGTGGTGCATAGATGTACAAGCAAAATACTCTCACATAAAATAAAAACAAATCTTAGCAAGATTGAAATTGAGTTTGATGAGAGAGAGAGAGAGAGAGAGAGAGAGAGAGAGAGAGAGAGAGAGAGAGGAGAGGCCCATGCCTGTCACCCCAGTGCCTGGGGTTAATGCAGGACAGGAAAATGGCAGCAAATTGGAGACTAGCCTAGGCTACTTGCATCCTTGATCCTTGTTTCAAAAGGAAGCAGGAGGCTTTTAATTTCTTTAGACAGGGTCTATAGGCCAAGCTGATGTGAAATTTCCACTGAAGGGGATACTAGCCTTGAATGGTTAGTGGTTCCAGACAGCCTCCTGGAGTTCTGGGATCACAGGCATGCACCACCACCATACCCAGCTTTCTGTGGTCCTGGAAATTAATCCTGCGTGGGTGGGGTGGGGCTTAGGTACGCCAGGCAAGCACTTTCTGGATGAGCTACATTCCCAGGCTTCTGCCTTTTGGGATCGGAGAGGCGGCACTGGAGTTGAACTCAGGGCTTCACACCTGCTACATTTGTTCTCTACCATCCAGCTGCACTTCCGACCAAAACAATCGCAAACTCAAAGGCACATTAAGTAGCCAACAGTGACTGAAAGAAAGAGTGTTGGGCACATAGCATGTTCAACTCCCAACACTGACAACTGAAAAGGGCAGGGGACAGGGGACTCTGTTTGCCATTGTCAAATGTCGGAAAACATACTCTAAAACTTAAAGTTAGGCCGGGTCTGGAGAGATGACTCAGGTTAGGAATGCATACCCATGTAAGATGGCTCACAAGTGCCTGTAACTCCAGCTCCAGGGGATCCAAACCTCTGGCCTCCTCAGACAGTACATCCATGTACACAAAGCCACAAGCACACAAACCCACACTCAGACGCACATGCACAGATGTCATTTAACTATGTTTTTAAATAAAAATTGAAGTTAGGAGCTGGCACGCACCTGCAATCCCGGTATTCAGGAAGCAAAGCTCAGAGGACCAGGAGTTCCAGGCCAGCCTGCTTTGGCACTGAATTGGTCTTAGGATTTGCTTAGAACGATAACGTGATAACTTGTACATATGCACGCACAATATCATGAAAACCAAAACAAAATGTAACACTCAAGGCCTAGGAGGAAAATTACTATTCACTATGAATACATTCCTTCCCCTATATAGATTAGGATCCTGACTGGATACGGTGATGCAAACTCGCACTGGGAGAGCAGGAGAAATACCTTAAGTGTCAAATACAAAAGAAAAAAACATAGAAACCTACAGTTCCTAGTTTTTGTATGTTGGAATCGGCTTCACCTAGTCAACGAATCTGTCTCAAAGCATTTACAAATCCAGTCTCCTAAACTGTAGTCCCAGCTCGGTGCCTTCACCTCTAAGAGAATTCCCCCCTGGAATCCCTGGCAAAAGAAAGAATCCTGTGGTCACCAGCTCATTCTGCCCTCTCGAAGCGCCGGTCTACCTTGGGAGACAGTTTCTCTCGTGTGCTTCTTTTGTGTCTGTTAAACTGGGGCCGAGGATTCTGCTGCTTTCTGAAGTATGTACTCATGGTGCCTAAAATCCACAGAGGCGCTTTATAAACCTCAACGAAGTGTGCATCAGCTTAATGACGCTGAAAGGGAAGGGAAGTGATGCTTGGCCACTGGAGGGCAGAGGTCAAAATGGAAGTCGGTGCTTAAGGCCTGGGTAACTGAGTATCGCCCAAATCCATCCTCCAATCATTTCTGGGGGTTCTTCCAGAAAAAGACAAGCACACACCGGGCTCTGTGTTTGATATACATTTATATATATATATATATATAATCGCTCCCATTTTATTGTACTTTATCCTCTTACAGTAGTTCTGACACAGGCATTAAATAACTTCAGGAGACCACCGGGAAGATGAACGGGCAGGAAGAGCTGGATACCCAAAGGGAAGAGATACAGATCCAGTGGGAGGAAAGAGGGAAGAATCCACTTGAGGACAGGATGGGGCTGCAGTGAAGAGGAGGGAGGTTAGGAAGGGTAAAGAGAAGCAGAGAGACCAGAGGAAAATGCAGCTATGGTGGGAGAGAACTTGGTACAGGCGGCTCTTTCTTAACATTCTAGGGGCATTCTAGGGGTTGTTTGTTTTTGTTTGTTTGTTTGTTTTTTAAAGGCGAAAGAGTTTGAAGGAGGCGGAGCCAAGAAATTCAGAGCTGAGCTGGAGGAGGGTGTCTGAAGTTTTCGGGCTGGCATGCAGAAAGGGAAGACCTTAGTGACCCGTTAGCAACTTGCAAGGAGTAGCCAGAGAGAGGATGGGGGTGGGTAGATCTGGGCTCAGGGAGTCCCCCCCAGCCAGCTGACGTTTCCAAGGTGGCCACTGGGGATAGAGCCAAGACAGCGGCCCCTCCCCCAGAGCTCCCTGGGAAGGAGAACTTGAAAGATATTCTGGGAAGGCCAGTGGGGGAAGGGAGTCATTAGTTAAAAAACAAAGTGGATATTCAGAGCAGGTCAAGCCCGCCTGAGTAGGAGTTGTTTGGATGACAGGAGGGACTAGGAAGAAGTTAAAAGTCTAGGCCTACTAGAGAATTTTCTAGAAGCATTCGAGACTTCTCTTCCAGTCCTCCTTTGGAGTCAGTTGAGGGAGAAGCAGGATGTACCAGGAAGGACGGAAAAGGCCACAGAACCAACCTGTAGTCAGCTACAAATGGCAGCTTTTCAGAGGGGATGAAGATAAGGGAGAGGTGAGGACAGAACTGCTGGAGGAACCAGAAGCCAAAGCCACCAAGATACTGGCTATGGTGACAGAAGTGTGGAGAGATAAAAGAAAAGCGGCTAGAGCGTTGTAAAGGGAGGGAAAACAATATTCACCCCTGAGAAGCAAATGGCTGGAACGGGCAAGGGATATGTGGCGGCAGAGGCCGGGTGGATGGGACCGCTTCTCTATAACTCTCAGGGGATGGGAGTAGAAACTGAAACAGGAGCTGTAAGGGCATCTCATTCATCAGCTCAGACTAGAACAACTCCATCAGTGCAGAGGCCCTTGTGCATGCTGGGTAAGTCATCTGTCACCCGGTAACAACTCCAGCTCCTGAACTAGAAAACTCCTGACTCCTCTCTGTCTCTGGCTAAGCTACGGTTGGAAGATGTTGGAAATCGTGTGGACGTCAGGCTAGGTAGAGAAGTTGAGGCAAGGGTGTGAGGCTCAGACAAGTCATAGCTCTGTTATAAAAAATACCTTTGGGGAGGGTGAGGGAGGGATCAGGCAGGGTCAAGGACATTCCAGAAGCATCCACAGGAGGGTGTGGGTGAGAGGGGGTGGGGAGCCTCAGGCTTTGTTGATTCGAAGCTTGAAGGCCACGCGGCCAGCAAACTTGTCCCGCTCGTCATCCGTGGCAATATTGGCAGCGTTAATTCGGCATTCTACATTCACCTCCACGTTGGGGGTCACATTCAGGAACTTCACAGCCACCAAGGGCTGTGTATAGTTTACCTAGGCCAGACGAAGAAAAAGACTTAAGCCCCTGGTACCTTGGCATCTTTCCCAAGAACCCTATTTTGTCCTTCAGGGCCGCCATCAAGGATCTTCTGTGGCGGGACTTACATGGAACTTTTTGCCATAGTAGGGAAAATACATCAGGTCGATGTTGCCGTTGGCAGGGAACATGATGAAGTGTCCAAGATTCTCAGCATCTTCATCTTTCTGTGGGGGCGCGGGAAGGTTAAGGGGAGAGGATGTTAAGAACAGCACCTGGAAGAGCTCAGAAGACTTCCCTCACACCTCCTTCATCCCAAATCATTCCTCTCAAATTTGTTTTCTTTGAGCTGTGCATCTGCTCGGTAGCTGCCTATGTGTTTGTGTGTGTGCATGCACACATGTTCATATCGGCATGTCTCCAGAAAGGGCTGGCCTATCTACCATCAGAGTAGATCTTATCATCTTATGGGGTGCTGACAACACAGTGGGGGCCTCCTACTCCACCATCAACCCCAAATTCTTACCCCATCCTTGGGAATCGGTCTCTGGAGCAGAGCCAAGAAAGAACAGATAAACAGTCAAGGCTCGGTAGGAAGGAGGGGAGCTGTTGGGGAGGTTGGGGGGGACGGACAGAGTTTCTAGAGAGAATAGAATTGGGTACAGGGTTCCAAGGACAACTAGTCGTAGCATATGGTGCTAAGTGATCAGCAGCTAGCAGACTTCTAAAGGGAACTGAGAAACAAGGCATGATGGGAGTGTGGAAGAAACACAGACAACTGAGATGTAAGAGAAGGCTGACAGGGAAGGAACCAGAGGCCAGGGCTTTGGTGCAGGAGGGGACAGGTCTGTCTGTCCCCAGAAAGCAGACTCTCTGCATCCTAGAGAGAAGCGACAGGGCTAAGAGCCTTAGAGCTACAACTACATAGGAGCCCACTCTTACCCCCTTGTCCCTATAGTGCTGAGGCCTCTGAAAGCACAAAAAGATAGGGAGAGGGGTTGGGGATTTAGCTCAGTGGTAGAGCGCTTGCCTAGCAACCGCAAGGCCCTGGGTTCAGTCCCCAGCTCCGAAAAAAAAAAAAAAAAAAAAAAAAAAAAAGAAAAAGAAAAAAAAAGATAGGGAGATATGGATGAAGCCCTCAGAAACCAGGAAGTATAACCAGGTGGGCTGGTAAGGAGGGCCCACACACTCACCTTCCCAACACAGGTAACGTTCATGCTCTGGTTTGCCCCTGCATAGAAGTTGATGACCTAGAGAAAGGAGAGAGGGTGGATTCAGAAGAAGTTGCCATACCCTGGTTGTCCAGCCTTTGAGCTCTGGGGCTTAGCTTCCAATAGCCCCACCTCTTAGAACAAACTACCAAAAATCTCTTTAATGCCCATTAACCCTAATGAAAGGACACATTAGTTAACAGATGGTGGCCCCGGCTCCCTCCTCCATCCTCCCTGGGGACCAATGTCATGGGTACCCGGTTCATTTTGATGAAGACACAGGGCTGCCCGGTGCTGTAACCATAGTGAGTAGGGTCCCCAATGCCAGAGCAATTGCCCAGCTGGGTCCGGTTGAACTGGCAGGCACGTTTTGGATAGTTCAGAACCCCATTATCGGGTTGCTCATAATATCGCCCAGGACGGCAGACATCATTCTTTTGAGCTTGGATGGAGTCGTTGTAAGCTAGGAGGCGGGAGGGAGACAGAGAAGGTCAGAGGCCTGATGTTTCACTTCTAGGGTCCTGGATTCCTTCCCCCAAGGTCCTGGACTAGCCCCACACTCACGCTCCAAGAACTTGTTGAGCTTCTGAACATGCTGATCCCAGCTTTCAGTGTCGCTAATGTTGACAATGACATCAAGGTTCTCAGTCTTGGGTCGAATCATCAAGCCTAGAGCCAACATGAGTGAAGACTGGGAGTCACATACAAGAGGAAGATAGATAGGAAGAAGCCCAGGGTCAGGTGGGGGCAAAGATCTGAAATTGCCTTCCTGGGAGGGCAATCTCCTGTGGCATCTGCCACTTCTCCAGACCATATGACTGCCAGCTGCAGGGCACGGGAAGGAAGGCCAAGTTCAAGAACTCCCCCATCAAACTCAGGAAAGAACTGTCAGTTCCTTGTGAGGGCTTGAAGGCAGCATAGTTAGAGTGACTGGTAAGGGGAAACTTCTCTCACCTGGTGTGGCCAGTCGATCCTGGTACTTGGGGGTATGGTCAGAGACGGTCTGCAGCATCACCCACATGGTGAGGGTGAACATGGCCGTGAGGAAACCATAGAAGACGAGGTAGAAGAGGAGGATGAAGGCTAGGGTGGAGGAACTAGAGTCAGCAGCTTCTACATCTCCTTTATAAAAACCTCACCCAGCCCACCAAGCCCACTCATCCTTCTTCTCTCTCACGCTGTGGACTGGGATAGGCCAAGGAGCAACAGGATATCTTCGGGCCTTCCCCTGGGAGCTAAAGGAAACAAGCTGGAAACCGGCAGAGCCCAGCTCCAGCCCTGACTTCCAGACTCTTCCTGGGGCACAGTGAAGTCCGACCTTTTGGAGGCCACAAGAGACCTAGACTATAGTTGTTGTGACAACTCCAAGAATAGGCCACTGTCATTCTGCATCTAATACACTTCCAACTTCTCAACCATGCATGGTCCTGAAAAGGCAAAACATCTGTTCCTGCTGCATTGGAACTCACATTTAGAGCTATCTTAGCACAAGGATCTGTAACCTGGCATTGGACACCATTCTCAGCCAAATTCTTACCACCTTAGAGCCTAGGCGCCCAGGACTCAAGTAGCAAGATCTGCCTGCCTGTGTGTGTGTATGTATGTATGTATGTATGTATGTATGTATGTATGTAATGTATGTATATATGTTATGTATGTATGTATGTATGTATCTACCTACCTACCTACCTACACCTACTTATCTCTTGAAATGAGTCATCCCACCTTTAACTCACACAAGATCTTGTCCAGAGTCAAGAGATAGAATCCCCTAGAAGCCTTCCCTGGACATCATCTCTCGTGATTCCTCTCCTAGACCTCATGTGAGGAGGACTTGCTGTTCCAATCACCCTGAACTATCAGTCCTTCCACCTAAGAAGCCAGAGTTCCTCTGTGAAGTCTTCTGAGTATCCCAAGCATTCATTCATTGAGCCTTCACATCCCACGGGGTCTTTGGTTCCCTGAGGACAAGAGCTGCATTGACCTCCTTTCATGGTCCCTAGGCCTTAGGTGGGTGGTCTGATGAAGACTGTCCAATCAATGTGGATATATTGTAAATTATGTCACCCTCAGCTCACCAGATGCCCATCAGCAGTCCCTGGCTACATAAAAGTCCTTGCACACCCCTGAGGTAAGGGTAGAGAGTCCCTCCAAGGCATCTGAGTCCCTTGTAAACACCCTGCCTGAGGATGTACCCATCTGAGCACAGTGACCATTTCTTCCTCCACCTCTGACATCTGAAAAGATCAAGCGTGGAAAAGTCTCATCCCTCCTGGCAGCCCCCCACCCACAAAGCAGCCAGCCACAGAAGGCTCCAAACGCCCAATGGTGGGATATAGACAAACAACTTCCGCTGTTAAGAACGCCCCCCCCTCAGGACCCCCCTGCCAGATCCGCCTCCTCATGAATGTTCCCAGGGTCCAAGGGGGTGGGTGAGAGATAAAAATAAACGAGGTTGGCTAGCTAGTGAGAGCCAGAGGGAGAGTTAGGGCACTCTTCGGGGAGAGGGATGATGACCGTGTGCAGCCGCAGGGCCTGAGCCGGAGCGGGAGCGCCGTGGCACGGACACGCGCGCAGAGCCCGCGACCCCCCGCCCGAGGGGGCTCCGCGGGGGGCGGGCAGGCGGCAGTGACCTACTTTCTCCGCCTCCGCAGCGGCCAGTCAGAGAGATTAGACCGCTGATTCGGGCCCCTCCCGATCCAAAGCCCGACAGTGGGGGCTGGACGCCAGGGACCCGGCAGGAGAGCTGGGGCGACGCCCGCGGGACCCTGCGCCCCAAAGGCGTCGCCGAGCGGTCAGCTACCACCTTTCCCGCGCCAGCCCCGCGTACCCCAGCTGGTCCCGGTGCGCCCCATGAACTGGTGCGTCCGAGGATTCCACACGAACTCCTTCCACTCCTCAACCACCTGCCCGCAGCTCTTCTTCTCTTTCTGGATGACCATCTTGGAGGCACAGGGCGAGTCCCGGCGCGCTGCTGGGGGCTGCGGAGAAGCCGGGGCGTTGCGCGCTGAAGCCCTCCACGCACCGAATGAGCGCGGGAGCGAGGCGAGGGAGACTCCGATCACAGATATGCAGCTGTTGCAAATTCCGGGGTGCACAGCCACGCGCTGTGGTCTGCTGGCAGTGCGGCGGAGGTGCACCGAGGCTAGGCCCCCCGACTGCGATAGAAAGGGGGGCTGTCAAAACAGGGAAAGATAACCAGGGGAAGGGATGCCAAGGCACCTTCACCCCACACACCGTCTAAAAGCAAAACAAAAAGGGGTGCAAAACCAGACGGCTCCAAAATTCGAGCGAAACGCAGGAAAAGCGGGGTGCAAAGAAGCAGGGAAAGATGGGGGAGGGAGCCGCCCCGAAATCCGAGATGTAAAGAGGCAGTGGAACGCGGCAGGTGGCCGATTAAGGCTCCTCCGACAAACGGCGACAGCCACACCACAGTTGGCCCAGCCAGTGGGAGCTGGGGCGGGGACGAGCAGTGGGGGGGGAACAGGCAAGGATAGGGGCCCCCAATCGGAGGCTCCGCTCCTCAGCAGTGCGGGGAGCGCGGTCCCTGCGCACAGTCTTTATACTCTGTGACTCTAAGGGTGTCCGCCCCCTTCCCACCCACCCCCCAGGAACCCCGCCTCCTCGTTGCTAGCCTAGGAGACCTCATACATATGCAAATTATAGAAGAATCGGACCCGCCCCCTGGTGCGTCTTTTGGTCTTAGCGGGCTCTTCCTTTCCCCAGACCCCTGATACAGTACTGAAACAAGGTGGGAAAAGAAAACAGAAGGTGAGTCTGGGTAGAGATGAAGGAAAAAAAATCACCCCCTTAGAGGCTCAAACCGAAAAACAAGCCGATACGTACTCAAAAATGGGGGGCTCTGGGCAGGGAATTTAAAAAGAGACTAAGATAGAGTTACTTCGAAAGCCTCCGGAACAGAGGGCAGAATGTGAGAAGAATAAAGAAAAGCGCCAGACACCAAGAAAGAGCCTAGAAACTAGAACACAGAGAGGGATAGAAGCCTCCACAGGACACCCTTCTCAGTTCCACTGGCTCCTTTGTCCAACCTGTTCTCCAGAACCAGGGTCCCTGCCATCTTCCCAAACTTGTCTGAGGCCCCAGAATTTCCCTGCATCCTTTAACTTAGTTCTACCGCCAGGTCTGCATATGCCCTGCCTCCCAGTACACCCACCCACAGGTCTGCTCTCCCCTCCATGTTTGTTGGAGCTCCTACAACTGATGCTCCAGCTCTGAGGAAGCCGTGTTAAATCCCATTAGACTGAAGTTGCAGCCCAGTGGCTTAAAAAGAACAGAGGCCATCATCTTTACCTCTTTCTGTGACAGGAACACCATGGCCGATACTTATAGGAATTGGTTCTCCTCTTCTCCCATGTGGAGGACTGGCCTTGAAGAGGTGCTCCTGCCTCTGCCTCCCAAATTGTGGATTTATAAAAATATATCACTATGATTTTTTATTACTTTTAGTGGCCATAATACAGCGGTTTGTTTGTTTTGTTTTTTGTTTTTCTTTTCTTGAGACAGGATCTTATTTGTCCCAGGCTGGTCTGGAGTACCCAAGGGTGATTCGAACTCCTGATTCTCCTGAATACTGGGATTGCGGGTGTGTACCATCATATCCAGCTCAGAGTTACCTTCCTCTGCTGAAATTACAGGTGTGCACAACTATGTCTGATTGTAATTCCATATTTACTCCAAATATCATAGGAGTAGCTCTAGCATTTAAACTGCGAAGTGACATAATTAAATTCAATGAATGTACCAGGCATGGTGACCATATCTGGATTCAGCTACTTGGGAGTTGGGAGCCTGGGGTAAAAGGATTGACTGAGGTCAGGAGTTCAAAGTCAGTCAGGAAGCATAACTAGACCCTAACTCAGAAAAAAAAAAAAAAAAAAAAAAAAAAAAAAAAAAAAAAAAAAAAAGGAGGAGGAAAGAAGAAAAGGAAGAAGAGCCTGGTGTGTTAATCCATGCTGGTAACCCAAACTAAAGGTGTGAGGATAACGTTTGAAGCCTGTTGTGGTTTGTCCTGGAATTATCTGTATTTTGATGCTAACTCCACTTCCCCAAGGACAGCTGCCTACTCATGTACTCAGGAATCAGGTGACTTCATTAGAAACTTCTCCCCATTGAATTTGTAAAATACAGGTGAGGGGCAGGTACAGGACAGAAGGAGGCCTTTCATTGGAGGAGAAGGAAGGATGGGTGGGAGAGAAGTTTGAAGGAAGAGGAGGAGACTGGAACAGAAAGGAAGAGACAGGGGGAGAGTCGAGAAGCCATGGCAGGTGACGTTAAGATTCTGCTCTGTGAAGGATTGGGGATTTAGCTCAGTGGTAGAGCGCTTGCCTAGGAAGCGCAAGGCCCTGGGTTTGGTCCCCAGCTCCGAAAAAAAGAAAAGAAAAGAAAAAATATTCCGCTCTGTGTATTACAGGTTGTTATTAATGCTCCTAAGGGATGGATGGTACTGGGCTTTGTATGTTTGGGTGGGCAATTATATCTTATCAATTGGGTCAAAGGTTATTGTGTTGTGTGTTCTTTCGTGTGTAAATTTAAGTGTAATGAAGTGTGGGGCGGCTAGGCTGGGCCACTACAGAGTTGGGATGCGTGTTTCTGGCATGGAAACCTGCCTTGGGAACTAGATAGGTAGAGAGATTGCTGCCAGGCTCAGAGAGAGGCCTTTGGCAGTGTGATATGGGATGGAGCAGAGCGGGTGAGATGCTTTGCTGACTGAGAATTAAGATATCCAGCAGATGGGTTGGGGATTTAGCTCAGTGGTAGAGCACTTGCCTATAAGCCCAAGGCCCTGGGTTGGTCCCCAGCTCCAAAAAAAAAAAAAAAAAAAAAAAAAAAGATATCCAGCAGATATCTTGGGGCACTGTGGTGCTGGACCTAGTAGGGGTAAAAGACAACTGTACTTTTTAATTTTTTTGTATTTTTACAACAACAGAAGCCAGCCAGGTTGCAAAAATAAAGTCCAACGTGTGTGTGTGTGTGTGTGTGTGTGTGTGTGTGTGTGTGTGTGTGTTTGGGTGGGTGGGTGTCATCCTGGGGGAGTTGGAGAAGAATGTGAGTCGATATTATTTTTTTCTTTTCTTTTTTTTCGAGCTGGGGATCAACCCAGGGCCTTGGGCTTGCTAAATCCCCAACCCTGTGAGTAGATATTATTTAAAAAAAAAAGGGGGTTAGGGATTTAGCTCAGTGGTTCCCAGCTCCGGGAAAAAAAAAGAAAAAAAATACATTGTATAGTGCAAAAGAATAAATAAAATAATATATATATATATATATTATCCTTACAACACATATTTCTCCCTCTCTGTTGCAATGTGTGTGTGTGTGTGTGTGTGTGTGTGTGTGTGTGTGTGTGTGTGTGTGTGTGTGTTTGGGTGGGTGGGGGAGTTAGTTAGGAGACATTACAGCCTGTAAGCATCCAGAGTGGCTACTGACTTGAACAAGGATATCAAGGTGGAAATGAGAGATAGGAGAATGAGTTAAAGACCTAGTTCAGAAATAGGACGAGGGGGGTTGGGGGTTTAGCTCAGTTGTAGAGCGATTGCATGGGAAGTGCAAGGTCCGGGGTTCGGTCCCCAGCTCCGGAAAAAAAAGAACCAAAAAAAAAAAAAAAAAGAAAAAGAAAAAAAAATAGGACAGGAATAAACAACGGGGGGAAAGGCAAAGTAAAGGGATCAAGGCTGGCACCTGAGTTTTCCCTTGAGCACATGGATCATGAAGTGACTTATACGTTTTGTCTCTGTGCAGTTACACTGTAAACTTCCCCTTCCCCACCCCAGTGCTGAGGACCGAAACCAGAGCCCTAAATATAATTGGCAAATACCACTGAACTATCGCCCCCACCCTAGACTGTGCTTTCTGAGAGTAGGCCTTTATCTTAACAAGATAATGCTGGTTGTTGAATTCTGCTCAAATATGGAAGGGCTTCTGCAAGAAACCCCAGGAAAGCAACTTAATCTCTCTCCAGTGGAAGGAGAAGAACACTAAAATGGACACAAACACACACACACACACACACACACACACACACACACACACATCATACAAGTACAGCCTACGGTGGCCTTCTGCTGCAGTCTCTAACTTGGGCACCAGGCTCACTTTCTTAGAAAAGAGAGGGTGAATACCTTCTGGGCACTAGAGATAGGTCACTGAGCAGGATGCCTGTCCCTCCCTTCCTTTAGTTTCTTTAAAAGATCATTTACACAGTCACTGTCTTCAGACACACCAGAAGAGGGCATTAGATCCCATTACAGATGGTTGTGAGCCACCATGTGGTTGCTGGGATTTGAACTCAGGACCTTTGGAAAGAGCAGTCAGTGCTCTTAGCCACTGAGCCATCTCTCCAGCCCCTGTCTTTCCCTTTCTTCTGTAGGGAAGGAGAGGGGTAGATGTAGGGAGGAGGAGTTCTGTACCAAATGCCTGACCTGTACTCGGAGACAAGCTGAGAAAGGGGAGATCCAGAAGAGCCTGTGGGGGAACTGGGGGCAAACCTTAAGGCTGGGGCTACAACTCATCAGCACGATGCTTTTCTCTATGGACGTTCAATCCCAAGCAAAAGAGGAGCAAGAGGAGGAAAAAACTCTTCTCCTGGAACCTGCCTCCATCCAGGCTCTCTAACCTACCCCCTCCTCAGTGTCCCACAGGCAGAGACAGTCCACAGGCAAAGGTCTGTGTTCCCTCAGACCCTCCTACTGCCAGGATTTAACCTTTACTACCATAATTTACCCTCCCCCCCACATTGTGTGTGCCTGCCAGTTCGAGTTCTCCTGTGTGTGTGTGTGTGTGTGTGTGTGTGTGTGTGTGTGTGTGTGTGTAGAAGTCAGAAAGTCAGAACACAACTTGTAGGAGTCAGTTCTCTTCACACATTTTTTAGGAATGAAACTCAGCCAGCCATGCTACGTAGCAGCTTGCTACCTGCTGAGCCATCCAGCCCTGAGTCCAGGATTTAGATGAATGAGTTAAACAAGGGGGAATTTTGCAAGGACGGAGACTAGGAAAGCAAACAGTGGTTTGTAGGCTGAGAGGAACCTTCTAGTACAGTTCACTGGTAGAGCATTTGCCTTTCGTGTGTGAGGTACTAAGTCCTCTCCTTAACACTGAAAAAAAAAATCCTGTGGCTGGATAGTGGCGGTGTTTATGCAACATGTAAATGTCCTTTAGGCTACTGAAGTGACACTTGACAATGGTTAGGCAGGTGGTTTCTACGTTGCTTGTATTTTACCACAACTAAAACAAAACAAAACAGATAAAACAGAAACGTTTCTGCACTGACCAGATGAAGCCCAGACTCTCAGCAGGACACACCAGGCCTTTCATCACATGACCCAAGGGGCCTCCCCAACCTACCTTCCTTCTATCTCTGTCTGCCCAAGGCTCAACCCCGTGACATCCCCCACACCCCCTTGTTCTCTAGACTTAGCATCCTCAGATTTACTCTTCAAGAACTAAATGGGACTTAAATTTAAAACAACAACAATAGAGCTCACACCTTGAGCACTTTTCCTATGCCAAGTATTCTTTTTTTTTTTTTGGTTCTTTTTTTCGGAGCTGGGGACGAACCCAGGGCCTTTTGCTTGCTAGGCAAAAGCGCTCTACCACTGAGCTAAATCCCAACCCCCTATGCCAAGTATTCTAGTTGATGTTTTTACCGAAATGGTTCTATCAAATCTTTAGAGCACCCCCAGAGACAGAATAAAGTGAATGTCTGTGAGTTCAATACCAGCCTGGTCTATCTAGTGAGTTCTGGGACAGCCAGAGTTACAGAATTAAACCCAGTCTTTTAAAAAAAAATGGTGGGGGTTGGGGATTTAGCTCAGTGGTAGAGCGCTTGCCTAGCAAGCGCAAGGCCCTGGGTTCAGTCCCCAGCTCCGAAAAAAAGAAAAAAAATGGTGGGGACTGGGAGTTATAGTCATTTGTTCATCTTCACACATTTAATAACTCATCCCTTTGATATTCCTTGATGGAATTAATATTTAGGTCCTCTAGTGTCCCGTAGATATCACTGGTTTGTGGGTTTTTTGTTTTTCTTCCTTCCTTCCTTCTTTCACTTATTTACTTTGGTTTGTCGAGGCAAGGCTTCTCTGTGTAGTCCTGACTGTCCTGGAACTTGATTTGTGAACCAGGCTGGCCTGGAACTCAGAGATCTACCTGCCTCAGCCTCCTGAGTGCTGGGATTAAAGGTGTGTGCCTCTAGAACCAGAACTTGTTTTTCCCTTTAGTCATCCCTATTAGGGTCTGGGACTGCGTCTCCATGTTAGAGCACTCTTTCAGCATACCCATGGCCCTAGATCGCAGTGCGGTATGGTGGTGATCTGTGTAGGAGTGCAGCCAGAACTGTATAGTAAAACCCTGCCTGGGGGGAGGGGGAAGAAGCAGAAACATAAAGAAAGTATATTGCAGCCTAGAAATGTAATTCAGTTTGTAGAGGATTTGCCTGGAGCCACAGCGCCCTGGCACTGCTTAAATCTGCCATGGTGGTACACACTTGTAGTCCCAGTGCTAAAGGATAGAGGCAGGAGCATCAGGCATTCACAGGTCGTCTTCAGCTACACAGAGTTGGAAGCCAGCTTGGGCAACATGAAACACTGTCTCAAAAAAAAAAAAAAAAAGTTGTGTTTTTTGTTTGTTTGTTTTAAATTGCATTTTACATATGTATCTCTCTCAACACCCAAGGGCTACAGGGACATTATCAGGACTTCTTCATCTTTAGAATCTCTGTGGAATGACCTAACACAGTGAGGGCTTGGCATCCTGTCAGCAGCTAATAAATGTTAGCTGAAAGAGGGGGTTGGGGGAGGACGGCAAGGGGGGGGCGGGGGGGGTGGAGGGAGAGAGAGAGAGAGGCAGTGTCGAGGGTGGTAGGGTGGAATCAGTGGGGTAGGCCAGGCCTTTGAGGGCTTCAGGGTGTGCTGCCAAATCTGGAAACTTTTCTTTTGGAGGAGGGGGGTGGGTGTTGGAGAAGACAAGGGCTGTTAAGCAGGCCCAGTAGATGCCCTTGGTGGGGGCTTGGCAAAGTCTGTGTCAAAGCAAAGTCAGTCTTAATGAAAGAGTGTAGACAGCTTTGGACTTCGGTCAGGAATCCTGGAATCTAGGGCAGGCTGCAGAAGAAAGGTTGAGGGCATAGTGTCCTGGAGAGCACAGGGTAGAGGAAGAAGAGGAAAAGTAGCCCCTAAGACAGCTTGAGCACACAAAGTCAGGAAGTTACCAACCACCCAGAACACAGCCCTCCTGGATGGATGCC
Organism: Rattus rattus; assembly: GCF_011064425.1. Classification (NCBI taxonomy): domain Eukaryota; kingdom Metazoa; phylum Chordata; class Mammalia; order Rodentia; family Muridae; genus Rattus; species Rattus rattus. The sequence continues at coordinate 49,222,013 of NC_046162.1, forward strand.
CATGTGTATTCATCACTCCCTGCTGGCCAACACCTGAGACCTCCCTGCAGGGTAACTTCTCCTTGTTCAGGTCTCAGCTCCAGGGACATTACCTCACTGACCTTTCCTGATCACCTGATTGATGCCCCTCCCACTACTGCCTTTCCTTCCTCCTTCTACTCTAGTCTTGATTCCTGTCTCCTTTATAGTTACAGTTTGAAATGGCGAGTTTTAGGGCAGTTGTTTTGTTAGTTTTTGTTTGTTTGTTTTGAGACAGGTCTTACTATATAGCTCTGGCTGGCTTGGAACTCACTATGTACACTAGGCTGGCCTTGAACTCAAGGGATCCTCCTGCCTCTGCCTCCCAAGTAATGGAACTAAAGGCGTGCACACCACATCCAGCCTGACTTTTTTTTTTTTTTTTTTTGGTTTTTTTTTTTGGAGCTGGGGGCCGAACCCAGGGCTTTGCGCTTCCTAGGCAAGCGCTCTACCACTGAGCTAAATCCCCAACCCCCAGCCTGACTTTTAATTTGTATACAGATGTTTTGCCTGCAGGGCACCAAGTGTGTGCAGTACCCATAGAGGCCGAAAGGGGTGTTGGATTCCTTGGAACTGGAGTCATAGACAGTTGTGAGCCACCATGTAGGTGCTAAGAAATTAATCCCAATCCTCCAGAAAGACATCGAATGCTCTCAACCTCTGAGCCATCTCTCCAGCCTGGTTGGTTGATAAAAAAAAAAAAAAAAAAAAAAAAAAAATAGGGTCTCATATACTCCAGGTTAGCCTTCCATTTATATAGCTAAGGATGACCCTTGAAGTCCTTGCTTCTGATTCCCCCCGATCCCAAGTGCTGGGATTATAGACTGAGATAGCAACCTAAGTATTATTTTGGTTTGTTTTGAGTTTTTAGGCAGGGTCTCTGTAGTCCAGGCTGTCCTTGCCTTAACCCTCTTGCCTTAGCCTCCTAAAAACTGAGATTTCAGGAATGAGCCACCTGCTACTGGCTGGTATTATTTGTTTCCTGTATGGGTTAATATTCCCTTCCCACCATACTATGTGAGTGTGTCTATTTCACCAGTGTGGCCTCGGTGTCCAGAAGCCAGAACAGTGGTAGATACACAGGATCTGTCCATTGAATCAGTATGCCACAGGTGGCTGACCCTGAACACAATCCAGGGGCCAGAACGAGTTTGGACTCCCTGGCATGCGGAAGATTCCTCTGCACACGATACTGGCTGAGTGGAGGGGAGTCTACAGAAACAGAGTTGGGGAAACAAGGCTGGGCATGTGCTCTGTGGAAGAGAAAGTAGGTCCAGGGAGTGAGAGCCCATGGCTTTGGTTCCTGGGGCTGAGGCTGAGGCTGTAGCTTGGTAGTTGGTTGAGTGCTTGCCTACTATGCATGAAGCCCTGTGTTTCTGGGGCTGGAGAGACCTCTCAGTGGTTAAGAGCGTTAATTGCTCTTCCAGAGGTCCTGAGTTCAATTCCCAGCAACCACATGGTGGCTCACAACCATCTGTAATTGGATCTGATGCCCTCTTCTGGTCTGTCTGAAGACAGCAACACTCTACTCATAAAATAAATGTTAAAAAAGAAGGAAAGAGGGGCTGGAGAGATGGCTCAGCGGTTAAGAGCACCCGACTGCTCTTCCAGAGGTTATGAGTTCAATTCCCAGCAACCACATGGTGGCTCACAACCATCTGTAAAGAGATCTGATGCCCTCTTCTGGTGTATCTGAAGACAGCTACAGTGTACTTATATATAATAAATAAATAAATCTTAAAAAAAAAAAAAAGGAAAGAAACCAACGAACCAACCAACCCTGCGTTTCTTTCTAGTACCCCACAAAACTAACTTGTTAACCCACAGCACTAAGAAGTAGAGGCAGGGGGGCTGGAGAGATGGCTCAGTGGTTAAGAGCACTGACTGCTCTTCCTGAGGTCCTGAGTTCAAATCCCAGCAACCACATGGTGGCTCACAACCATCTGTAATAAGATCTGATGCCCTCTTCTGGTGTGTCTGAAGGCAGCTACAGTGTACTCATATACAATAAAAATAAAATCTTAAAAAATAAAAAAAATTAAAAAAAAAAAAAAGAAGTAGAGGCAGAGGAGTTGGGTGGGGGGGGGTGTTCAAGATCTTTGAACCCTGGGTTCGGTCCCCAGCTCCGAAAGAAAGAAAAGAAGAAAGAAAGAAAGAAAGAAAAAAAAAGTAAAAATAAACCTCTTCTCACTAAATATATTATTCTCACTAAAAAAGAGAGGAAGGGTTGGGGATTTAGTTCAGTGGTAGGCGCTTGCCTGGGTTCAGTTCTCAGCTTAGAGAGAGAGAGAGAGAGAGAGAGAGAGAGAGAGAGAGAGAGAGAGAGAGAGAGAGAGAGAGAGAGAGAGAGAGAGAGAGATTGTAGGCTGGACCTTTGGGATTCTCACTGGGTCACTGGTTTACAAGTTCTTGAATAAGGAAGGAAGGGCATAGTGGTTCACTCACTCCTGAGGCAGAGTCAGGAGAATTTTTGTGACTTCATGTGTGGTCTACATAGCAAGTTCTAGTCCAGCAAAGGATGCATAACCAGACTGAGAGAAGGGACCCAGGGCTGGAGCGTGAGGACTCCTTGGCAACTAGGACACAATGAATGTGAAAAGAGCTGAAACATGGAGCCTGAGGCTTGGGCATTAAGGTTCCCTTGCAGAGTGAGGGCTACCATAGTGTGTTTTGATTTTTTTTTTTTTTTTTTGGTTCTTTTTTCAGAGCTGGGGACCAACCCAGGGCCTTGCGCTTCCTAGGTAAACGCTCTAGTGTGTTTTGATTTTTAACAGGCTCTCCGGCTGCAGATGTCCTAGTGGTAGAGTGGCGGTGTAGCGTGCACACATTCTGATTCCATCCTCAGTACTACAACAAACAAACAAACCCGACAGGCCGGTCCCTTTCAGTACCGGCAGGCCTCTTAGAGGGTAACAGTGAACTTCCGGAAGTCCTTCTCCACCTACACAAAGCACGCCCACTTTACGCAATCTTCCAGCCAGGGTTTCCTGCTGCTAGACAAGCACTCTACCGGGAGCAATAGTCCCAATCCCAGCCCCCTAAACTCTTTGATGGCAGAAATTTTTATGACTCTGCCTTTTCTTTCCAGTTGGAACCACTACAAACTTTTTTTGTTTGTTTAGTGGAAAAATGCAAACACCTCTGGAACAGCAACAAAAACGAAGCTAGGAGAGTTGCTGTTTTCTCTCCTGTTTTGGCCATGCTGGGGACTGAACTCCGGGCCTTCCACGGGCAAGGAAAGCTTTTCACTCCGAGCTCTTTTTCCGCTCCCTCCTGGTCTTTCCTGGAACGACTGCACCATCTCTGTGTGACACTCTCACGCCCCCTGCTGCCCCTTCCCTGGACAGCAGTGGTCATGCCAAAGACCAGAATGACCTCAGACAACAAATTTCTATACTGACTTGAGAGATGGGAGCTGGAGTCTCAGAGTGTGGGTGTTGGAGAAGAGGGCAGCTTCCAGAAAGGGGTGCGTGTGCCTGTGCGTGTGCGTGTGCGTGTGTGTCTGTGGCTCCTGTGCCTGAGGCTCAGCCTAAGAAAGTTTTTCTCATCCACAGGAAAACTCTCTTTACCTTCCTGACTATGTCATAGCCTCATCAACTCTGTGTATTTTTGCAACACATACAACTTCCATTTATCCTTCCATTTGTTGCCCTTGGAAGCAAACCTGCCTCTCCTAAGGGTCTGTGAGCATCCAAAGGAAGCATGGTTGTTTTGTTCTTCCTTATATTTCACTGCTTGCCTTACTGCCTCTGCCAGAGCACAGTAAATATTTGTTGAATAAAAGAGTCAGTTGCATCCAAAGTTCTTTTTTATTTTTGAAGGCAGGGTTTCAGGTAGCCCAGGCTGGCCTCAAACATGTTATATAGCCAAGGATAACCTTGAGGTCCCAATTCACCTCTCCTGGATTTAAGGATGTGCATAGCCATGCCTACTTCTCAAAGGGGTTTAGTGGGAGATGTGGGTATCATTGCTAGGGCTCTGAGGGCAGCTGTGAGTCCAGATGTCCTGGCTTCTGCTCAGGGCCTTGTCTATGTCCAGTCTCTGTCCTTGTACCCAAAGGTCACTCAGGCAAAAGGAAGCAGAAGAGTCCTCTCCTAGAGAAGGAGGTTGGTAGAGCATCAGGAGGATGGTGTAGAGCATATATGTACACCTGGCTCCCCCGTCCCCCCTTCCTATTCCAGTTTTATATTCTAGTTATAGAACCATAGGCCTCATGAATGATAGGCTTGCACTCTGTGTTTGAGCAACACACACACACACACACACACACACACACACACACACACACACAAGTCATCCCTCTCTTTCCTCCCAGCGGTTTCCTGCCCCTCAGAATGTGTTCCCTCTCCTTCAGCTAGCATACTTATGTGGCATTTTCTTACCTGGTAAAGCCCCAAGGGAGAGATGGCCCTGAGGGTGGGACCAGAGTCTCCAGAGGGAGGCAAGTCTTAAAAGAGATGTAGAAAGGACCTCCATCTTTGGTCCTTGGCTCAAGGCTACTTTGAATACATCCAGCTTCAGTTGAAGAGGGAGTCCCACCGCCAAGGGTAAAGCTAGTTTAGGTTCTGCTTCAGAAGACAGAACCACCGTCTGCAGTGGGTGGGGTAGAGACAGGCATTAAGATGGGAAAGAATGCAGGACCTCACAGTCCCTCTAGCTACTTTAATTCAGCCTCTGATCTATATTCCCATGCAGCTTCCTGGTTTGAACTTCTATGAAACAATCTCCAGCCCCAAGTAAACATGCATTCTAGGTAAAAGCAGTTTACATTCTGTGGATATGTCCCAGGCATGCATGCTGATTGCAATGCCCCCTTAAGCCATTCTACTATCAAAAGCCTCCCTTGCCTCATTTTCCCATAATCCACTAAATCTAGCCAGCATCCCACCCTGTCCCTTTACTTGGTCTTGGAGGTGAAGGGTGAGCCAAGAAGAATTTGTCCTTGTCCCAAGAGCAAGGAGTTGTCCTGCTCCATCCACCAGCTTAAATCCCAGCTCCAGAGAAAAGGTCCAGGGGTCTGCGTGAGGCTGGGGAATGTCTGGGGGGAGAGATGATCCTCCTCAGGCCTTAAGATTTGGGTTTTATGGGGTTGGGGATTTAGCTCAGTGGTAGAGCGCTTGCAAGGCCCTGGGTTCTGTCCCCAGCTCCGAAAAAAAGAAAAGGAAAAAAAAAAAAAAGAAGATTTGGGTTTTATGGAGAGGTGAGCATAGTGTTTAAGAGAGACAGCAGGGGTTGGGGATTTAGCTCAGTGGTAGAGCGCTTGCCTAGGAAGCGCAAGGCCCTGGGTTCGGTCCCAGCTCAAAAAAAAAGAACAAAAAAAAAAAAAAAAAAAAAAAAAAAGAGAGACAGCAGAAGGCAGAGCTGGCCTTGGAGGAGAAAGAGAGTTTCAAAAGTCTACCTTGGAGACTGAATTCTGCATGGGTCCCTGGAGGGAAGAACAGTCCAGGTTGCAGGTCCACATCACAGTTCCCAAGGCTAGTTCGGGCAGAGGTTGAGAGCTGGGCCTGGTGGCCCAGCCAGATATCTCGGCGTATACAGCCATCCAGGGCAGGAACGAGCTAAAAGTGGGTGGGAGTGGAAGGGAGGGAAATTATTGGGAGGTGGAATTATGGCATCTGAACCCCAAGCTGTAGCAAATTTCCTCAGAAATGCAAGCGTTGGGGCTGGGGATTTAGCTCAGCGGCAGAGCGCTTACCTAGGAAGCGCAAGGCCCTGGGTTCGGTCCCCAGCTCCGAAAAAAAAAAAAGAAAAAAAAAAAAAAAAAAAAGAAATGCAAGCGTTTAGCTTTTCCCCATGTAGCTTTTATTCGACTCCCCCTCCCTAAAATCTGAACTTAGATTTCCATAGCTTAGCCCCGGGATATAGTTACCGGAAACCGAAGTTTGGAAGTGGGGAGGAGGAGCCCCCCTAGTGCAATCCTCATGCTGAGCTGGGGATGGTCAGTCAGGGATGCAGAAACTTGTCTCAGGCATAGCATCTCTTTTCCATCCACCCATAGCAGCAGTGAATCCCCATTCATCTTTAGCTCCACCTACAGGAGGTGGTGAGAAGCAGAAGGAGTGGGCCCGGAGCCTGTCTCAGGGGCAGCCTGGCACAGCCGAAAGAGGATGCAAGCTTGGCTCACGCAGACTGTCGCTTACGTACTGACTCAGCCTTGGGATTCCCATCTGACGGAAGGGGGGACAAGAAGAGCTACTTTCCCAGGGATTTGTGTTGCTGAGACACAGAACCATGCTGAAGGGATGCTCCTGTTCTTCCTCAAATCACTTCAGGGTGACCCCTCCCCACGGAGGCAGAGTTCTCTTACCGGGTGCCATCTCCCATCATTCAGCCGAGGGCCAAAGCCTACTGTAAGCCGAGCCCAGAGATTGTGCAGCTGGATTTCAAGCTGGCCATCCCGCAGTCCCAGCATGAACCAGTCATCTTCAGTGTTGGTGTCCCCATAAAAAATCACTCCCTCTGGATCCCAGGTTCGAAACTCAAAGGAGGAAGAGGGTCTGGAAGGACACGGAAGGGGAGACTGTAGATGGGATGTGGGGGTTTCAGGGTTCTGGGAGAAAATATATAGAGAGTATAGAGAAGGGGAGAGGGCAGACGGGGTGGGAAGGGGAGGTCAGAGGACTGGGTTAAGAGGCCAAGTGGCTCCCTTACTTGCTGATTTTGGTGAGGTCAATGGTCAGAACAGTGCGGGCTCTTGTCCTGGGCCATTGCTGAGGTATTTAGCAGGAGAGTCCTGAGCACTCTGTCAGGAAAAAAAAAAAAAAAAAAAAAAGCCAACCAGAGACATTTCAGAGACAGAAGTACAGTTACAGGGTCAGAGGAGCAGAGGAGGAGAAAGGCAGGGCTAAAACGCAAGTTCATTTAAACACACAGAGGCTGAGAATCCTATCTCGTTCTTCTTTGCACCTGGATAGGGTCAATGTGTCTCAGGGTCCGTCCCTGGTGGGTGGGAGGCAGCGTCAATAGTAGCAACAACAGAAGCAGTCGGCAACGCAAGGAGGCCACAGAATCTCCCTTCTCCATAGTTAGCAGCTGTCCACCCAGTGGCTCAGAATATCTGAGGAGAAGCAGTGGGGGTAGGTAGCCTCTCACATGGGTGGTGGAGGGTTAAAGGTTGCTCCGGGGGAAGGAGGGGGGCAAGAGATAGGGACACTGACCCTGACCATGCGGCCCCTCTGAAGGCAGATGAGATGAGGGACAGAGTCCTTCCACTACTATCCCCTGCAGCCAGGACATCTATGGAGAACATCTCTTGTCCTCCACTGTTATCTAGTGTGGCTCCTCCAAGCCTTCCTCCCACAAGGGGAGGCTATCTAGGTTACACTTGAGATCTGGAAACAATTCTCCCTGTGTCTGCAACGAGCATCCTCTGTCGAGGCTAATGTTGAGGTGTGGAATCCAGATATCTTGCTGACTGACCTAGGGAGACACACTTCACTTTTGTGCTTCAGTGACCTTGTCTGTTAAATGAGGAACATAATCCTTCTTCTATGGGGCTGCTGGGAATGAGGATCGAGACAATGCAGGCAGAATGCCCAGGATCCGACATGAATGCCTCCCTTAGATTTCCCAGACCTATGAGGTTGCTCTCACAAGAAAGTATTGTCTCTTTGTGTTTAATGGATACTATGAAGAAATCTGCCTATAACCCAAGCACCCAAGGTTGAGACAGCAAAATCATGAGTTCAAGGCCAATCTGGACCACACAGAAAGACTATTCTAAATGGTGGGAGTGTAGATGGCTCGGTGTGGGTAAAAGCATCCCCAGCCAAGCCTGATGACCTGAGTTCATTCCACAGGATGCACACAACAGACGGAGGAAAACGACTCTGATCACAGGTCTGCACACGTGTGCACACACACACACACACACACACACACACACACACACACGCATGCATGCACCGGAACAAATGTTTCTGTTTTTGTTTTTGTTTTTTTTAAAGGAAGGAGAAAATAAAAAAAAAAAAAAAAACAAGGGGTTGGGGATTTAGCTCAGTGGTAGAGCGCTTGCCTAGGAAGCACAAGGAACAACAACAAATATTTCTAGTTGGGCATAGCTGTACATCGGTTTAATCCTATTGCTTGGGAGGCAGAGGCAGGTGGATCTCTGTGAGTCAGCCTGGTTCACACTGGAGTTCCAGGCCAGCAATAATTAATTTTTAATTATGTCTATGGGATGAGGCCCCAGGCGCCAGAGGAGGTCAGAAGAGAGGTTGGATCCTCTGGAGCTGGAGTTACATCGTTTGTGAGCCTCTCCATCCGGGTGCTAAGAACCAAACTCACTTTTACTCTGCTTGTCTCTCAGCATGTGTGAGGCAGAGGCAGAGGCAGATCGAGCTCTGTGTGTTAGAGGCCAGCCACTTCTGTGCAGCCATTTCTAGACCAACCAAGACTACATAACCCTGTCAAAAAAAAAAAAAAAAGGTGGGGGCTGGGGAGATGGGAGATGGCCCAATGGCAAAGGGCACAGGCTGCTCTTCCAGAGGTCTTGGGGTCCAATTCACATCACTCCTGTGATCGCTTGTAACCAACTATGTATAACTCTAGTTCCAAGGAACCCAGCACCCTTTTTTGGCCTCTGTAGGTACCCAGCATATAAGTGGTTCACCCATGCACATAAAATAAAATTAAAAAATTTTAAATTATATATTAAGGACTGGAGAGATGGCTCAGCAGTTAAGAGCACTGACTGCTCTTCCAGAGGTCCTGAGTTTGATTCCCAGCAACCACATGGTGGCTCACAACCATCTGTCATAGAATCTAATACTGTCTTCTGGTGTGTCTGAAGACAGCTACAGTGTACTCACATACATAAAATAAATAAATAAATCTTTAAATTATATATTAAAAAGAAAGTTATGCTGGGCATAGTGGCACAGGCCTTTAATCCCAGCACTTAGGAGACAGAGGTAGGCGGATCTCTATGAGTTTGAAGTCAACCTGTACACAGTGAGTTTTAGGATAAACAGATACATAGTAAGACTCTGCCTCTCCGGGTTGGGGGTTTAGCTCAGTGGTAGAGCACTTGCCTAGCAAGCACAAGGCCCTGGGTTCAGTCCCCAGATCCAAAAAAAAAAAAAAAAAAAAAAAAAAAAAAAGACTCTGCCTCTCCCCCCTCCAAAAAAAAAGTTATAAAAAGAACCCAACACCCAGGCTGGAGAGATGGCTTAGTGGTTAAGAGCACTGACTACTCTTCCAAAGGTCCTGAGTTCAAGTCCCAGCAACCACATGGTGGCTCACAACCATCTGGAATGGGATCTGATGCCCTCTTCTGGTGTGTCTGTAGACAAGAGACAGTGTACTCATTAAAAAAAAAAAAAAGTGAAGAAAAAAAGAACCCAACACCCAATTCAGGTTGTCCAGTCTAGAAAATAAACACATAAAAAAAAAAAAAAGTCACGGGGCTGGAGAGATGGCTCAGTGGTTAAGAGCACTGATTGTTCTTCCAGAAGTTCCAGCACCCGCATGGCAGCTCTCACAACTGTCCACTCCCTGGGGCTCCAATACCCACACACAGGCAGACATACAGGTCAAACAAACAAATAAACAAATAAATGGCAGCTGGAGAGATGACTCAGAGCAATGACTGAGTGGTTAAGGGGACCTAAGTTTGATCCCCGGAACCCACACAGCAGCTCAAAACCATCCATAAGCACGGTTCTGGGCATGGGCATCCCCTTCTAACTTCTGAGGGCTACTGAGACAAATGTGGGGCACATATATACGTGCAGGCAAAACACTCAATACCCATACACATAAAGACAAACAAACACAGATGTGTGTGTGTGGTGGGGGAGATGTAATCATAGCTACTGAGGCTCAGAGCCAGAGTTCAAGGCTCAGCTGAGGAAATGACTCAAGAGTTTCGTTGGTGGTGCTGGTGGGGTTTTTTTAAATAGAGGTGCCACTTCCTCCAACTCTGTCCGGTTTCAGACTTTTTCAAAAATTATTTATTTATTTTATGTATATGAGTACACTGTAGCTGTCTTCAGACACACTAGATCCCATTACAGATGGTTGTGAGCCGGGGTTGGGGATTTAGCTTAGTGGTAGAGCGCTTGCCTAGCAAGCACAAGGCCCTGGGTTCGGTCCCCAGCTCCGAAAAAAAAAAAAAAAAAAGAAAACAGATGGTTGTGAGCCACCGTGTGGTTGCTGGGACTTGAACTCAGGACCTCTGGAAGAGCAGTCAGTGCTCTTAACCCCGTGGAGTCATCTCTCCAGCCCATGACTCAAGAGTTAAAGGGCTTGCTGTACAAATAGGAAGCCGTGAATTTGGATTGCCCGCCACCCACAATACACCTGGACTAAGTGGCACACACCTGTGACCCTGGTGCTGGGGAAGATGGAGTGGTAGAGGTACAGAGGCCAGCCAGCCTAGCAGGCTCCAGGTTCAGTGAAAGGATCCTCTCCCAAAGAGAGAGCAACTGAAGAAGACACTCAACGTTGACTTCTTGCTCCCCGAGCATTCACACGTACCTGCATGTACGCGTGCACATACAGCATACTCACGAAAAAGAAAATAGAAGAATTCAAGGCTAAGTGGATGTGGTGGCTCAGACCTACAGCCCAAAACACTTTGGAGGTTGAGGTAAGGAGACTGCTTTGAGTTTGAGGTGAGCCTCAACTACATAATGAGTTTCAGGCCAGTATGGGTGTTAGAGTGAGACTCTGTCTCAAAAAAAAAAAAAAAAAAATAGGTGGACGTGGTGGCACAAGATTGTAGTCCTAGTTGCTACTGGAGAACAAGGGGTATTGAGCCCAGAACACCAAAGGTCTGAGGCTAAGTCAGATAATGGTGACATACATAATCCCACCACTTGGGAGGTAGAGGCAGGAAAATCAGGAGTTCTAGGTCATCCTTGACTACAAAGCAATTTTGAGCCTAGCCTGGGCTAGGTATCCAGGAAAACCTTCCACTCCCTGAAGGCCCTATCAGAAATAAAGGAGAAAAAGAGAATAAGGGACCTGCTGTTACTCTTAGTTACCGGGACTTGTTACAGGACCTAATGTGGAAACGTTGTTCCTTTGAGAACAACATTATGAACCACAAAACAGCTATAGGAAGCTAGTGTAGGGCTTTTTCAGCATGTCCTGAGGTACTGGATTTAATGCCCAGAATCAAAGGAGGGAGGGAAGGAGGGAGGGAGGGAGGGAAACCGGCCAGAAGCAGAGTACAAGGCTTCCACTGCCAAAGACAGACAGCTACTGGAAACGGCTGAGGGTCTCGGGTGCCCCAGAGGTTAGACGGCTAAGAGTGAAAACTAAAGCAGCTAACTGGAGCATATTTTAACTAAAGCAGAGTAGGAGAGGCTTTTAAGCCTGGGGTATGAACGACACAAGCTGGAAAAGGAGGCTTAAGTAGTTCGGGCGCCTAGCCGAGTCACGGGACCCGCGAGGCGAGGCGGGACAGGGGGTGGGGGTGGAAAAATGGTCTTAACCAGTAAGCTGATTGGCTGGAGAGAGGCACGGAAGGGCACAGCATTTAAGGCCTTTTGTGGCAGAAGAGACCACCAGGCGGGCTAGTCCGTCGGGCTGAGACCGGTTGGTGCCATAATCCTGTCTGGGAGCTCCCAGCATTTCTTCTGCCCCTTGCTCCCAGCCCTTTGAGACCTGAGCTGTAGGTCCTTTCTGCGGTTCTACAGTCATGGGAATTGTCTTTGATCTTTGATTTTTGACAGTGAGGCTCGGGATGGCTTCCACGCGAATCCGAGAGGCCAAGGAGAGCGATTGTGGAGACATTATGAGGATGATTCGGGTGAAGACTGCGGGGGGCGGGGGAGCGGTGCCAGGGGCGCCGGGAGCAGCTTGGCTGGAGTGGGGGGAGCGGGAAATGAGGGTGTACCTTTGGATCCTGTTCTTAGAGCACCAGGGCCTTCCTGCCTTAGTGTTGTCTTGGTACTCCCATTATAGGAACTGGCAGAGTTCGAGAAACTGTCCCATCAGGTGAAGATCAGTGAAGAAGGTAGGTGGGACTGTGCACCTGGGTCCTGACTGAGACCGGAGCGGAGATCCGGGTTGGGGCTGGGGGGTGGATGAGGCGGTGGAAGGATGGATTCCTAGGATGGTAACTACTGGACCCGGCTTTAATCCAGGTTCCCGTCCTTCCCCGCCCCCCTCTGCCTTTTTTGTCATACCTCCGATCTCTGTAGCCCTGAGAGCAGATGGCTTTGGAGAGAACCCTTTCTTTCACTGTTTGGTGGCAGAGATTATTCCAGCCCCTGGGGAGCCACAAGGTAAGGAAGCCTCCAGGCATCCTCGGTGTCTTTCCCCCCAGAATCTTACCCTTCTCTCTCATTTTCAGGGTCCCTTGTGGTGGGCTACGGGCTCTACTACTTCATCTACAGCACATGGACGGGACGAAACATTTATCTGGAAGACATCTATGTGATGCCGAAATATCGGGGTACTGGCTGGGGCTAAGGGTGGACAGGGTGCCCACAGACCTACCAAACAGTTCTCAGACCCATTCCCTTTCCCTAATCTCAGCCTATGGCTTCTTTTGGTACTCTTTTTTTTTTTTTTTCTTTTCTTTTTTTTCGGAGCTGGGGACCGAACTCAGGGCCTTGCGCTTGCTAGGCAAGCGCTCTACCACTGAGCTAAATCCCCAACCCTCCTTTGATACTCTTTCTACTCAAATAATAATCCCTCCTGTCCCTTTTTCCACTATAGGTCAAGGGATTGGTACCAAAATAATCAAAAAGGTGGCTGAGGTGAGCAAAGGGGTGGGGCTTACAAACTAGTTACGTCCCCAAACAAAAGACAGCCAGTCAGCCAAACAAACAAACAAAACCTGAGGGTTTGAGGCTGAATGAGGGCATGAGAAAGATTCTTCTTCTTTTAGTTGTTTGTAGTTCAAGACATGGTTTCTCTGTGTAGTCCTGACTGTCCTGGAACTTGCTCTGTAGACCAGGCTGGCCTCAAACTCAGAGGTCTGCCTGCCTCTGCAGGAATTAAAGGTGTGTGTCACCACCACTGCCCAGCCATTCTTTTTTTTTTTTTTTTTTTTTTTTTTTTTTTTTTTGGAGCTGGGGACCGAACCCAGGGCCTTTGCGCTTCCTAGGCAAGCGCTCTACCACTGAGCTAAATCCCCAACCCCAGCCATTCTCTTTGAGCCCTGGGCAGTAAGTGTGTATGTCTTCCTACAGGTTGCTCTGCGTAAGGGGTGCTCCCAGTTCCGCCTGGCAGTTCTGAACTGGAACAAGAAGGCCGTGAACTTGTACAAGTTTCTAGGGGCTCAAGATCTGACCGAATCGGAAGGCTGGCTCTCCTTTCGATTTGAAGGAGAGGCAATGAGGGAGTTGGCCGGATGATGACTTATCCCCCCTCTCTCTCTTCTTTGGGGTTACCATCTGGAGTTCCTAAGATTCACAGGCACTGACCTGGACAGACACTCACTCAGAGCCTCCCAGGATGCAGATTTCTAAAGTATAGAAAGAGTGGAAGCAAGCAGGGGAAGCCTTGTTGGGGACCACAAATAAAATACCTACTTTACCCTGATGGGTAGAGGATATGCTGCTGCAGCCATTTTGAAACCCTTCTGTTTGAATATTGCTCTGGGGCTGGAGAGATGGCTCAGCGGTTAAGAGCACCCGACTGCTCTTCCAGAGGTCATGAGTTCAATTCCCAGCAACCACATGGTGGCTCACAACCATCTGTAAAGAGATCTGGTGCCCTCTTCTGGTGTATCTGAAGACAGCTACAGTGTACTTATATATAATAAATGAATAAATCTTTAAAAAAAAAAAATATTGCTCTGATGAGGGCTGGGACAGCCAAAAAGGCAGGGGTAGTGGTGGGCCCCAAGGACTCTGGACACCCTAGTCTTGGCTCTAGCCTGTTAGAAAAAAGAAGAAGAGAGCATAGGCAATGGCATGTCAGGCTTGGCAGTCATCTTCGGAACCCAAAGATATTTTAGGACTGACATGTTAAAGGTCACAGCCCCCAAGCTGCTGTCAGCATCTCAAGGGACACTGGGAAGGAGCAGTTGCCTCCCCTTAACTAATCAACCTCTAACAGGTAGGTGTGGTGGCACGGTACTGGGAAGCTGTCAGGAGTATGAAAATCTCAAGCTCAGGGGTGGGTTCCGGGCCCACCAGCAAAAGTGAGACCTGTTTCATTAAAAATAAATTATATTCTTATTACTAATTTGACATTAAACAAGAGCAAAACAAATCTTTAAGACACTGGAAACAATAAACAGGTTGTTTTCCTTCTTTTTTTTTTTTTTTTTTTTTGAGATTTATTATATGTGAGTACTGTGTTGCTGTCTTCAGACACACCAGAAGAGGGCATCTGATCCCTTTACAGATGGCTGTGAGCCACCATGTGGTTGCTGGGAATTGAACTCAGGACCTGCTCTTAACCACTGAGCCATCTCTCCAGCCCCCCTTCCTACACTCTTTTTAGACGTGGTCTACACTACGTAGCTCTGGCTGGTCTGAAACTCACTGTGTAGACCATCAGGCTGGCCTAGAACTCCCAGATTTACTACTTCTGCCTTGAGAGTGTGGGATTAAAAGTGTTGCCACCACCTCAGTCCTCTTTTGTGTTGTTTTGAGACAGTCTCTGGCCCAGACAGGCCTCCAACTCCTGTGTAGCGGAGAACGACCTTGGCCTTCAGATCCTCTGCAGAGATTGCAGCTCTCCCACCACGCCCACCTCACGGAGCTGTGAGGGGTGGAACGAGGGGCTGGCTAATGCCTGCTAGGAGGGCACGTGCCTTACCAACTGAGCTACATGCCCAGGGCCTGGCCCTTGTCCTTTTTTATTTTTTTAATTAAAAAATAATTTATTTCCCTTTATGTGCCTTCGTATTTTACCTGCATGTATGTCTGTGTGGAGGTGTCAGATCTTGGAGGTATAGATGGGTGTGAGGTGCCATGTGGTTGCTGGGAATTGCACCTTGATCCTCTGGAAGAGCAGACGGTGCTATTAACTGCTGAGCCATCTCTCCAGCCTTCCTTTTTTAGGTTTTTGGTTTTTTTTTTTTTTCATTTATTTGTGTGTGGAGACAAAGATGCCATGGCTCATTCTAGTAGTGCATGGGCACGGCATGCTCATGGTGCACAGATATACACATGAGCAAAACACCCATACACATAATAAAGACTACATTTAAAAACAACAATTCGAGGGGTTGGGGATTTAGCTCAGCGGTAGAGCGCTTGCCTAGGAAGCGCAAGGCCCTGGGTTGGTCCCCAGCTCTGAAAAAAAAAAAAAAAAAAAAAAAATAACAATTGGGGGGTGGTTTGGGATTTAGCTCAGTGCAAGCGCAAGGCCCTGGGTTCAGTCCCCAGCTCCGAAAAAAAGAAGAGAAAAAAACAAAACAAAATCAATTCATCTAGGATGGAGCCTGGTGATGCAGGTCTGTAATCCCAGATAATCAGGAGGGTGAGGCAGAAGACTTGAGAATTCTTAGAGATTTGGGGGAAATGCTGTCTCAAAATAAAACTAAAAAGATTGGGGCTGGGGATTTAGCTCAGTGGTAGAGCGCTTACCTAGGAAGCGCAAGGCCCTGGGTTTGGTCCCCAGCTCCGAAAAAAAGAACTAAAAAGATTTTTAAAACCAGGCACGGTGGCACAGGCATTTAATCCCAGCACTCGGGAGGCAGAGGCAGACAGATCCCTGAGTTTGAGACCAGCCTGGTCAACAACACTGCCAGTTCCAGGACAGCCAGGGCTACACAGGAAAACCTTGTCTTGGAGGGAAAAAGAGAAAAAGGAAAGAAAAAAAAAAAAAAAGAGCAATGCACTGTGGGGCTGGAGAGATGGCTCAGAGGTTTAGAGGTCTTGACCTTTTCCAGAGGTCTTGAGTTCAATTCCCAGCACCCAGCTCACAAATGTCTATAGTGGGATTTGATGCCCTCTTCTGGTGTGCAGGGACAAATGCAGACAAAGAATGTAAAAATAAAATAAAATAAAATTAAAAACTGTGTAGCTGGGGCTAGGAAGAGCACTTGCCTAGTCTTTGATAGGCCCTGGGTTTGGTTTCAATGTAGAGGGCAGGGGAAATGGCTCAGCGGCTAGAAACAGCTTATGTTCTTCTGAAGGGTCAGGTTCTGGTTCGCTGGACCACACTTCCTGCGGGTCTGACATCCATCTACTTGGGCCTCAGGCCCACACATGGTGCGTGTGCATATGTTCAGGCAAAACACCATTAAGTTAAATGTATGACAAATCATTTAAACAACAGAAATCCTACCTCCTCGAGGCAGACATGGCGACTCACATCTGTGATTCCAGAACTTGGAAAGATGAGGTAGGAGGATGAGTTAGAGGGCTAGCCTGGGTTCCACAATACGTTCTAGGCAAGCCTGAACCACAGAAGCAACTCTGTCTTAATAAACAAAAACCAAGGGGCTAGAAAGTGATCTAGCACTTAAGAGCACTGGCTGCTCTTGTAGAAGACACAGGTTCAAATCCCAGCACCCATATGGAGCTCATAACTGTCTTTAACTCCAGTTCCAGGGGATCCGGCACCCTCGCACGGACATATACCAGCAGGTAAAATACATAAAAATAAGTATATTTTTTAAAAAGACCATTAAGTCATACCTTCCCAATTCCTGGATTCTGCAACAGATATACTCCTCTGGATTGAATACCCAATATTTAAAAAATCATCTAACTTTAAAAAATATTTATTTATTTAATATATGTGAGTGCTCCTTCTGCACGTACACCTGCTTGCCAGAAGAGGGCATTGGTTCTCATTACAGATGGTTGTGAGCCACCATGTGGTTGCTAGGAATTGAACTCAGGATCTCTGGAAAAGCAGTCAGTGCTCTTAACCACCGAGCCATCCCTCCAACCCTTTCTGATTTTTTTTTTTAAAGATTTATTTATTTATTTTGTATACAAGTACACTGTAGCTGTTTTCAGACACACCAGAAGAGGGCATTGGATCCCATTACAGATGGTTGTGAGCCACCATGTGGTTGCTGGGATTTGAACTCAGGACCTCTGGAAGAGCAGTCGGTGCTCTTAACCACTGAGCCATCTCTCCAGCCCCTGATTATTTTTTTAAAGATTTATGTATTTTATGTATATGAGTGTACTGTTGCTTTCTTCAGACACACCAGATGAGGGCATCAGATCCTATCACAGATGGTTGTGAGCCACCATGTGGTTGCTGGGAATTGAACTCAGAACCTCTGGAAGAGCAGACAGTGCTCTTAACCACTAAGCCATCTCTCCAGCCCTCTGATTATTTTTTAAAATACAACTCAGCGAAGAGAACAAGATCCAAATTCAGTTTTTCCTATCACCTTCATTAACAGAACACTGTTGTGACCTTAACAATTATAGAAGGGGCTAAGAAGATGGTTCCATCAGTAAAATCCTTGCCTGGAAGTATGAGGACCTGCATTTGAGTCTCTATCACTTGCATAAAAGACTGGTACTGTAGTGTGCATCTGATATCTCAGTGCTGGGGAGGTGGAGACAGGGACTCATGAAATGGGTGAGATACAGGTTCATTGTGAGATCCTTTCTCAAAAAAATATGGTAGTACCAAGGGTGGTCAGGCATGTCTTTGAGTCAAGCACTCCAGAAGTAGGGGCCAGTGGATCTCTGTGAGTTCCAGGATAGCTAGGGCTCTGTAGAGAGACCATGACTTGAAAACAAAAGACAACCAAAACAACCAAATGTATGAATAAGATGGGGAGGCTGTTGAGATGATTCTGTCTGAGGGCCTGAGTTGGCTCTTAATAGTCATGCAATGGTACGTCTGCCCCAACAAATAAGTATAATAAAACTTAAAAAGAAATGAAAGTTAATCGAGGAAGACTTCAGCCTTGGTCTTTAACCTCCACACCCATGCAAGCACATGAAGTACACACACCTGCGTGCACACAGAGACCAAGCACAGCTAGCACTAATCGTTGTTAGTGTTGAAAGTTGTTGAACTCAATTGTTTTTAACACCACCTGCCTGGAGAGGGCGCAGCTCCCACAGGTTATGGGCTCACTCTCCACAATTGCCTCTATCATTGAGTTCAGGTGCCAAAGTCAAGTCCCAGTCATTGTTTTAGCAACGCTTCTGACCAACTGGTTATAAATCAGGTTACCACAGCCTGTCTTCAGATCCAGTGAATCTGCTAGAATGGCCCACAGAATTAGCAGGAGCGTTAAGTTGGAGCATCCTGACGAGGTCCAGGTGGGCCATCATCCAGAAAACTGCCTATGTGCAGCTTTCTGGAAGTTCTCAAGCCTGTTTGGATATTTTTTGTTTTAATTAACACATCAAATACATGTGTACTTGTACCACAATACATGTGCTACCTTGCTCATAATATACCTGTCCACAGTCTTCACCCATTTCTTTCCTATGCTGGTGCTCTTCTCCTCAGAGTCTCTCTCATTTCCATGTCCTGTATATCAGCATATGTGTATATATGCTGTTGAATCTAGCTTCAGTGAGAAAAACCTCAGTACTGTCATTACCTCCTTTCCCATTAAGGGTCCGTCTTCTCTCACAGTCTGCTTCCATCATCATTGTGTGTGTGTGTGTGTGTGTGTGTGTGTGTGTGTGTGTGTGTGCATTTTTTAAAGATTTTTATTTATTTTATGTATATGAGTACACTGTAGAGTGAGTACACTGTAGCTGTCTTCACACACACCAGAAGAAGGTTTTGGATCTGGATCCCATTACAGATGGTTGTGAGCCACCATGTGGTTGCTGGGAATTGAACTCAGGACCTCTGGAAGAGCAGTCAGAGCTCTTAGCCACTGAGCCATCTCTCCAGCCCCTGTGTGTGTGCATTTAAATATAAATTCTGGATGTGAGAGAAAGTACGTAATATTTGCCTTTTCATGATTGAACCTAGGGTCTTACATCTGCCATGGCAAGTGTTCCACTATTGAGCTAAACACATACATGGCGGCATTTAGTTTTGAGTTAGGGTCTCATGAAGTTAAACAGACTGGCCTCAGTTTCACTCTATAATCTAGATTCCACAGAGTTGTTCTCCCACATACAAACATCAGGCACACACTACACACACATACACAAAGTAATAGTAATAACAACAACCATAACAATAACAACAACAACAATAATAACAATAATAATAGTAGGCCTTCTGCCCTCTAACAGCATATTACTTTTTTTTTAAGAAATTTTTTTAAATATTTTATTTATTTATTATATATTATGATTACACTGTCACTATCTTCAGACACACCAGAAGAGGGCATCAGATCTCATTTCAGATGGTTGTCAGCCACCATGTGGTTGCTGGGATTTGAACTCAGGACCTCGGGAAGAGCAGTCGGTGCTCTTAACCACTGAGCCATCTCTCCAGCCCAAGAATTTTTTTTTTAATTTATTTTACACATATGAGTACACTGTCGCTGTTTTCAGACACACCAGAAGAGGGCATCAGATCTCATTACAGATGGTTGTGAGCCACCATGTGGTTGCTGGGATTTGAACTCAGGACCTCTGGAAGAGCAGTCAGTGCTCTTAACCTCAGAGCCATCTCTCAAGCCCCCAGCATATTACTTCTATTTATTTAGTATGTTTGGAGTCTGCTATGTCTCTCAGGCTGGCTTGGAACTTGCAATCCTATTTTATCTGCCTCTCAAACGTTAGAATTACAGAAGACATCTACTATGCTTCTCTTTCTTTTTTGGTTTTTCTTTCTTTCTTTTTTTTTTTTTAAAGATTTATTCATTTATTATATATAAGTACACACCAGAAGAGGGCATCGGATCTCTTTACAGATGGTTGTGAGCCACCATGTGGTTGCTGGGAATTGAACTCATGACCTCTGGAAGAGCAGTCGGGTGCTCTTAACCGCTGAGCCATCTCTCCAGCCCTTTTGGTTTTTCAAGACAGGGTTTCTCTGTTTAGCCTTGGCTGTCCTGGAACTCACTCTGTAGACCAGGCTAGCCTCAAACTCAGAGCTCTGCCTGCCTCTGTCTCCCAAGTGCTGGGACCAAAGTCATGCACCACTGCAACTACCTGGCTTAATAGGGCATATTAAAAACATACATGTATTTTTTTTTTTTTTGGTTCTTTTTTTTTTCGGAGCTGGGGATCGAACCCAGGGCCTTGTGCTTCCTAGGCAAGCGCTCTACCACTGAGCTAAATCCCCAACCCCATGTATTTTTGTATGTATCTAGAAAGAACCTTTCCATAGCATGCTTGTGGAGGTCAGAGGATACCTTCCAGGACTCAATTTTGCCCCTCCACAGGACATTGTAGATGTTTCCAGTCTTGTAAACAAATATCCCTTCTTGCTGAGCTAACTTGTCAGCTCCTAATAGGCTAATAGGCTCCCCTCCCCACCCCAAAGGTTTGTTTATTTAACGAGCGCTTTATCTGCATGTACACCTGCATGCCAGCAGAGGGCACCAGATCACAGTACAGATGGTTTTGAGCCACCATGTGGTTGCCAGGAATTGAACCCAGGACAGGGGAGGCAGTGCTCTTAACCATTAAGCCGTCTCTCCAGCCCTGACTTTTTAATTTTTACATACATGAATGTTTTGTCTGCATGTAGGAATGTGCCTACCAGATGTGTGCCTGATACCCACAGAGACCAGAAGGAATGTCCAGTCTTCTAGAACTGGAATTATAAATGGCTAAATTTTACTGTTTTCCATTTATTTTCTGTGGGTGGCCATGTACACATGCTTATGTGTGGCAGTCAGAGGAAAATGTGTGGGAATTACTTTTTAACTTTCCACCGTGTGGGGCCTAGAGATTGAACTCAGATTAATCAGGCTTGACTACTACCTACTGAGACATCTCCCAGGCTTTAAAAAATTTTTTTTTGTTGTAATTTTTGAGCCATTGTCACTAAGTATCCATGGCTGTCCTGAAACTCCTAAGTAGACCAGGATGATCACAAACTCACAG
The DNA here is from genome assembly GCF_011064425.1 of Rattus rattus. Classification (NCBI taxonomy): domain Eukaryota; kingdom Metazoa; phylum Chordata; class Mammalia; order Rodentia; family Muridae; genus Rattus; species Rattus rattus. Next base: position 49,242,898 of record NC_046162.1, read on the forward strand.
AGATATGTCCTCCTCTGACTACTGCTAATAAAACATCTTTTTTTTTTTTTTTTTTGGTTCTTTATTTTTGGAGCTGGGGACTGAACCCAGGGTCTTGCGCTTGCTAGGCAAGCGCTCTACCACTGAGCTAAATCCCCAACCCACTAATAAAACATCTTAACATAAAATTTATTCATGTACCTATGTATCTATGTATCTATCTATTTATTTATTTAGGCAGAGTCTTTCTACATAGTCATGGCTGTCTTGGAACTCACTGCGTAGACCAAGTTGTCCCCAAACTCATAGAGATCTACCTGTCTCTGCCTCTCAAGTGTTGGGATCAAAAGCATGTACCACTATGCCAGGCAAATTTAAAAATAATTTAAGCAGCATTATTTGCCAGGCCTGTGGTACCTGACTTTAATCCTAGCACTGGGGAGGCAGAGGCCCCTGAGTACACTGTAGCTGTCTTCAGACACACCAGAAGAGGGCATCAGATCTCATTACAGATGGTTGTGAGACACCATGTGGTTTCTGGAATTGAACTCAGGACCTCTGGAAGAGCAGTCAGCGCTTTTAACCACTGAGCCATCTCTCTAGCCCCTAGCTGACATCTCTCCACTTAACATCCCTTATTTTATTTATTTATTTATTTATTTATTTATTTATTTATTTATTTATTTATTTATTACATATAAGTACACTGTAGCTATCTTCAGATACACCAGAAGAGGGCATCAGATCTCTTTACGGATGGTTGTGAGCCACCATGTGGTTGCTGGGAATTGAACTCATGACCTCTGGAAGAGCAGTCGGGTGCTCTTAACCGCTGAGCCATCTCTCCAGCCCAACATCCCTTATTTTTACTTAAAAAAAAATTCTGTTATATGTGTGGGTGACCATGAATGATGTCATATGTGTGATGGTCAGGAGACAACTTGCAGGAGGTGGGGGATATCTCCTTCCATCTTGTGGGTCTAGGAATACAACTCCAGTTGTTAAGCTTGATAGTTGAGCCATCTTTCCAGGCCAGGATGTTTTAGTTACTCTGTGACAATTTTTCCTGTTTTGAATCTCCTCCGCATTTATGTATCAGGTTATGTGGCATTTTGTTTTTCACTCTGCATTGAGTTTACTAGAATATTAGAATCAACTTAGGGCAAGCATCGAAATGACATGCCTGTAATTTTTGCACTTGGGAGGTGAAGGTTGGAGGATCAGGAATTCAAGGTCATTCCCGCACTACACGGTCAGCCTAGGATACAGGAGACCCTGTCTCACAAAACTTAAAAAAAAAAAAAATCTACTCAAGCCAAGAACCGTGACTCTTGATTCTCCTACGGATGCAGAGAGTCAACACATGCGCATGGACACCAAAGCCCAGCGCCTGCGCACTGGGCAGTTTTTTCCTTTCGGTCCCAACCCTCCCAGCCCCCCTTTGGAGTGTGCGCACCAAGAAAGACAAAGGTGGTGAAAGTGACCAAGCAGTCATTCCGGCGCATGCCCATCCTAAATTGCCCAGGCTCCATGGGGGCTCACTTTGTGGAGGCGGAAGTCCAATCCGACGGAGCGAGCGCGGCCCCTCTCTTCCCTTGATTGGTTTGCTTCCAGTGTTGTGGGGCGGGGAAAGGAAGGGACAGGGACAGTGGAAGGTTGGAGCGGTACAGATAGAGCGCTCATCTCGTTCTGCGCAAGCGCAGAGACGCGACCAGGAGGGGGCGTGAGAGAGTGCAAGAGAATGTGGAAGCCCTGACGCGCTGGCGAGCGGGAGCTAGGTCGCTAGCCTAGACGCCTGCGCCTTGGCCCTCCGGCTCCGCGCGCGGCGGGCGGGTGCCCTGTGCGCCTGCGCAGTAGGCGGCGGCGGCGGCAGGGGGAGGTGGAGGCCGTGGAGCGGCAGCGGCAGCAGCGGGTCCCGGGACTGAGGCAGCAGCGGGGGCGCCGGCGTGCGGAAGCTGAGGTGACGAAGGCGGCGGCGGCGGCGGCGGCCGTTTCCCTCACGGTGGCGGAGACCAAGGCAGCGGCGGCGGCGGACGGGGAGCGGCCCGGCCCCGGCCCCCTGCTCGTCGGCTGTAGCAGGGCCGCCGTGGGGCCGGCCCGGCTCCCGCCCCCCGCGGCTCCCCCTCCGGCTCCTCCTCCTGGGAGACGCCGGGGGCCCGGCCCGGCCCGCACTCAGGGCTCTGTTTCAGCTGCTGCCGGGGCAGTCGGAGGTGGTGGCGGCGCCATGGGCGGCCTGGCCTCTGGGGGGGATGTGGAGCCGGGACTGCCCGTCGAGGTGCGGGGCTCCAACGGGGCCTTCTACAAGGTGAGACGGCGCGTCGACCCGGGACACACTCCTCAGCCCCCTCCCCCAGCCGAGGCAGGGAAGAGTGCAGCGGGATCGAGTTTCTGGAGCTTAGTCCTGACCCTTCGAACCTTCGACCCACGTTCCCACTCGAAACCCTCCTGGGGAGATCGTGGGAGTTAACCCTCGTGCTTTTATTTTTGAGCCCGCTATTACACCTGCTTTTATCCTCAGCTGAAGGCATGAACATCAGGTCATTACTATGCGTGGATGGGAGCCCTGGAGAAACCCCTTTTCTTAGCTTCTAATCGACTTTTCTTGTTTTTTAGTGTAGGAGATACTTCAGCTTTTAATCACATCTCCCCTACAGCCCAAGCACATGGAGGATTCCCTTTCTTTTCCTACATGACCCCCTTGTGAAGGTCCACTGTGCCATATTAGGTCTTCGGTCTTCAGGGAGGCTTCTTTGCCTACTGGCTCTAGAACCATTTGCTCAACTTTCATCTTACATTCCTGTTCCCAGTCTGACAAGAAATGGTCAGAACCCATTTGTTACTTTAGCATCTTTGGCCTCAGGTTTTATCAGCCAGACAGCCAGCCATTTAGTGGATTTGTTGGACAAGTCTGTCACCCACCACACCTTTATACCAAAGCCAGCTCTCCAGGGATGGATTCGTGTTTTATCTCTTTGACTCCAGATGTATTTAGGTCATTCCTATATCTTCTTGGTAAGTTTAAACCTCACCATCTCTAAAAGGCCATCTCCACATGCTTCTGTTCTTCTGATTTCTGCTTGTTGACAGTCTTTTTGGAAAGAAAAAAGTAGCTTTCAGAATTGCTTATTTCAGCTTTTTCTTTGTCCAAGATTTGATTCCTGTGAACTTTTTTGAGGGGTGTGGTTGGGACAAGATTCCCTGGCTGGACTTGAACTCTTCTGTACTCCTTCCTCAGCCTAGGGTTACAGTTCTGGGATTATAGATTGAGCCACCATGCCAGACCAGAACTTTTGTTTTTTCTTTCTATCCATTATCCACCCCATCTTCTGTATCTGAGTCCATTCTGGATCCCCTTCACCCCTAATTTAGATTCAGACTGATTCTTCTCACCCCCCAGGTATTTTCTTCATCTGATCTTGTGGGGTTCTGACCCTCTTCTGCATTTTTTTGGATGGAATTGTCCTGGAAATTTTGGTTCCTCTCTTACTCCTTTCATTCTGGAGAAGAAGAATTTTCATAGCATTAGATGGGAGATGAGATTCCTTTTTCCTTCATGTTTCTTCTGGTTGTCTGTCCCCCTACCCTAGTAGAACTTTCTACTTCCTCATGCCCTTGGAAGTAACTTTGACTACTATGAAATTGTATCTTTTTGTAGCTGAAAAGGGACTTGGGTCTGCCCTGCCTCTGTAGGTGTTTCCTACCCCCACTTCAATTGACCCGTTAGTTACCCACTGTGAAGGCCATGGCATTTTCCCCTTTTCTGATCACGTTCTTTACCCAGTGCCTATGGGTACACATATCTCCTAGCTTTAATTTAGCCTCTCAATTAAGTCTTGGTACTTTTGTACTTCTGTGGATCCTCATTGATGTCCACCTATCTATCCTTTGTATAGCTGAAGAAGGCTCCCTGTCACTTTCCTAACTCTTGGTACTTTTTTTCTTACTAGAAGAATGTCTTTGTACATTTCTGTTTTCTGTAGCAAAAGTCTCTTAATTCCTTTTGGGCTCTGATGGGGCTCTGGGGCTCCTTTCCCCCACTTTTGTATTACCTTTGTTAAAAGTGTCCTCAGGCTGGGTATGGTGGTGCCTACTCTAATCCTAGGACTTGGAAGACTGAAGTAGGATTGTTGAAGTTCAAAACTAGTGTGGGGAATGAAATCAGACTGAAAAAACAACCCAAATGAAACCAAAAAGTACTCTATAAGTTGTTCTATTTTTCTTGATATGTTAGCCTTCATCTGTATCCTTCTCACCCCAAAATGTTAAATTCCAAGAAAAGTGATACATATATATATATCATATTTTTCTTTTCCTTTTTTTTTTTTTTTCTTTGCTTGTTTGATTTTTGGGGACAGGATTTCTCTTTGTAGCTTTGGCTGCCCTGAACTCAAACTCACTGAGATAGGTTTGCCTTTGTTGAGTGCTGGGATTAAAAGCAGCATCTACAACCACTCCTAGTTTGAAAAGTGATTCTTCAATTGAGTGTGAGATCAAGATAAGATATTTGCTTTTGGTTTAAGGAAGCATGGAAGCCATGCATAGCTGGGACATGGGACAGATCAGTGCTCAGTTCAAATTAACTGTATGAAGTGGTTTCGAAGGGACATGTTTTCTGTTACACATATGGGTAGCAAACAGAAAGTCTCTTTTGACTTTTGTCATTTTATCCTATGGGCCTATGGGCCATAGCAGTGATAGATTTGAGTGAAGCAGAGACAGGATTCTTTGATAGTATAGAGTTAACAGTTGAATAAAAGCCAAATAACATAGATTTTGTGTTCTGGCCACTTCACTTTCTGCTCCATGACTGAATAAAAGACAATTCCCTAAAATTAGACTAATCTTTTTTAAACTCAGTGTACTGTAGATACTTTCGTATTCCAAGTTGATTAATATTCATGACTCAGCAAACTTTGATGTGAGTAAGGGAGTGTTAATCTGTCTTTTAGATCTTTTTAAGTTTGGGGAGATCCCTTTCTCCTTTCAAAAAACTGTGTTTTACTTTGATTTTTTTTCCTAGGGCCTATAGATACCAGATTTGAGGTCTAAGTTATTTTAGAACTATCCTCTCAAACTTTCCTTTTCTGTCAGGATGATATGTTTTGTTTTTTTTTTTTTTTTTTTTTTTTTTTTCGGAGCTGGGGACCGAACCCAGGGCCTTGCGCTCGCTAGGCAAGCGCTCTACCGCTGAGCTAAATCCCCAACCCGATATGTTTTGTTTTAAGGTGAGTTTCAGGTGGCTTGGGCTTTTAGCTGGGGATGACCTTGAACTCTTGGTTTTACTGGCTTCATTTCCCAAGTGCTGGGATTACAGGTACACACCACCAACCCCAACTTCATAATGTGTTTTAATTCTTTTTTGTCTGTGTTTTTGGGAGGAAGTTTCATAATAGTTCAAGCTCGAGCTTATGATTCTCCTAGCTCTTCCTCCTACTGACTAGAATTTTATGGGTCGGTGCCATCTCACCTGGCATTACTTTCATTCTTTAAGTTGTCCTTTTTTCACATGAAATCCATTTTTCTGCTGTAGTCAATCTTATTTTCTGTACCTTGTCTGGGTTTCTTTTTCTTCTGAGACAGAATTTCCTCTGTGTGACTTCTCTGGAAGTCACTCTAGGTTAGGCTGGCCTTGGAAGGTGTGGGCCGCCACCACCCTATAAGACGGGTCTTGCTTGTGTGTACCTGGAGCCTGTTTTGTTGACCATGCTAAGCGTGAACTTGAGGTCTCTCATCGTAGCCTTCCACATGCTAGGCAAGTATCCTTCCACTGAAGTGCGTCCAGGCAGCCCACTTCGAGTCTCTTCCTTTTTTCCTTCCCCTTTCTCCCTTTTTCATGTTTTTTTTTTTTTTTTTAAAGATTTATTCATTTATTATATATAAGTACATTGTAGCTGTTTTCAGAAACACCAGAAGAGGGTGTCAGATCTCTTTACAGATGGTTGTGAGCCACCATGTGGTTGCTGGGAATTGAACTCAGGACCTCTGGAAGAGTAGTCGAGTGCTCTTAACCACTGAGCCATCTCTCCAGCCCTCCCTTTTTCATCTTTAAAAACATTTCTCGGGTTGGGGATTTAGCTCAGTGGTTAGAGCGCTTGCCTAGGAAGTGCAAGGCCTTGGGTTCGGTCCCCAGCTCCGAAAAAAAAGAACCAAAAAAAAAAACAAAAACAAAAAACATTTCTCCCCATATGGAGACAGGATTTTTATACTTTGATAGCTCAGGCTGGTCTGTATCTTAGCATATAGCCTAAGCTGACCTCCAATTCTCAGATCCTCCTGCCTCAGGCTCCCACTAAACAGCCAAAGTAGGTTGTATCTGGAGCAAAATTCAGGTTTAGATTTTCCCATTATAAGGAAAGAATAGTATAGCAAGTGGTGATTGACCAGATCTATGAGGTGGAAGTTGTGTATTCTCCAGAACATTATTGGTACATTTTCTCCTAAGTTCTGCTACTATCCTAGTTATTGTGCTCAGGGTTGGTCCTTGAATACTGTTAGCCTTTTGAAGCATCTGGCTTTCTTACTGCTTTTGATGTTGTGGATTGAATCAGGGCTTTATACTTGCTGGACACACCACCACACTGAACTATATGTTCCACCCGAAACTACCATGTCTGTCTATCTGTCTATCTATCTAGTCTAGTCTATCTAGTCTTTTTCAGGATAGGGTTTCTCAGTAGCCCTGGCCATCCTAGAACTCACTCCATAGACCAGACTGGCTTGGTTAGAGATCTGCTTGCCTCTGCCTCTGAGTGTTGGGATTAAAGGTGTGGGACACCACCATGTGCCAAACCTACCTACCTTCCTTCCTTCTCTTTTCTTTCTTTCATTCTTTCTTCCTCTCTTTCCATCTATCCATCCATCCTGGGTAGCCTGAACTTGTGATATAGACTGGTCTCAAATTTAAAAAGATTCATCTGCCCCTATTCTCAAATCCTGGGACTAAGAACTCTCTAAACTGTCTCCGTTTTTATCAAAAACAAAACAAAAAAAATCCCAGAAAGTACAAACTGATGTTTAGTAATCAAAAGCAACTTTGGGACTGGGAATGTAATGCAGTTAATAAAGCATGCATAAAACATATCTAAATGGAAAATAGAAATCTTGGGCCAGGGTAAAGGTATCTGCTATCAAGCCCATAGACCTGAGTTTGATCCCAAGACCCACATGGTGGAAGAGAGCCTACTTTAATAGGCTGTCCTCTGACATCCACTCACGTGGGAAAAGCATGCATGTGTTCACACACACATACCCATATACAGTGTGTAACTTGAAACACAGAAGGGGGCTGAGGAGATGGTTCAGCATTGACTATCCTTCCAGACGACCCAGGTTCAATATCCAGCACCCACATGACAGCTCACAATTGTTCGTAACTCCAAAATCTGACATCCTCAAATACACACATGCAGGCAAAACACCACTGCATGAATGAGTGAAGGAACAAACAAATATTTTCTTTAAAAAAAAACCACTATCGGTCCCCAGCTCTGAAAAAAAGAAAAAAGAGAAAAAGAAGAAGAAGAAAAAAAACAAAAACACTAATACATTTTTTAGAAGACATAGGAGAACTTGTGGCTTTGGATTCCAACATCTTAGCCATGAAACCAGAGCATACTTTGTAAAATGCAGATGATGATGATGAAGAGGAGGAGGAGGAGGAATTGGACTTTGTCAAAATTAGAAATCTGTGTGAAAAATAGGGAGAGAAGACAACAGCTGAAACTGTAGGTTGAATATTCAGTTTAGGCCTTCTTTTTTTTTTTTTTTTCTTTTTTCTTTTTTTCGGAGCTGGGGACCGAACGCTCGCTAGGCAAGCACTCTACCGCTGAGCTAAATCCCCAACCCCCAGTTTAGGCCTTCTTAGGAAAGAGAAAGTTAACTATTCAATGATTCCTATTGTCATGATCTCAAGATTGAGGGCAGAACTATGACATCTTTTTTTTCTGGAGCTGAGGATGGAACCCAGGGCCTTGCGCTTGCTAGGCAAGGGCTCTACCACTGAGCTAAATCCCCAACTCCCTATGACATCTTTTAAATTGTAGCTTTCTTTTATAAACTGATTATTTTGAACTTCTCCAGTGTGTCCTAGTTAGTCTCCAAGGTCTCAGGCCTTTGGGTACTAAGTCTTCCAGGTCTCTAGGGATTAGACCCTTCTCCCTCTCAGCAGTCCTGATCTCTTCTAGGTGTTCTAGTGCAGTCCTTCACTGTTTTATGGGATATTCCTGGCCTTGCTGAGAGTTGCTAGTGACTTAATTGAAGTCTGGCAAGTTGCTTAGCTCTCCTGGAGCAGACAGGGAGGTAATGGGCCCCAGTAGACAACCAGCTTCTGGGCTGTTCTGGTGCAGGTTTTACTTTGAGCCTATTCCACGTTCTTTCTAGATTCTGTCCATATCATTTCCTTTCTCGTTATTTACATTCTTTTCCATAACAGTCTTTCTGGCTGTGTTTAGTCTGCTCACATCTCCAGCTAAAACTCTTTGTTGTTGTTGTTGTTGTTTTTCTTTTTTTTTTTTTTTTTTTTTCGGGCTGGGGACCAAACCCAGGGCCTTTTGCTTGCTGGTAAGCGTTCTACCACTGAGCTAAATCCCCAACCCCCTCTTTTTGTTGTTGTTGTTGTTTTTCCTTTAAAACTCTTAATTTTAAAGGTTTCTGATATTTCTTTCCTGATGGCTAATGTAGTGATAAAAATGTATTTTCATTTATGTTTTTAAAATTTTTTCCTAGGGCTTTGTTAAGGATGTCCATGAAGACTCTGTCACTATCTTCTTTGAAAACAAGTAAGACCTTGGAATAGACAAGTTCACTGGGTCCTAAAAGGAGGGTGAAAAAAGTAGACTGCTAAGTTATGAGGCCTGCAATTGGTGGCAGAGAGCTGAGGATTTGGACCGGGATTCCAAGGCAGGAAGAAGGAAAAAAAAGAGAGCAGATAGCTTGGTGGGAGTTTTGGTCACTTGATAGTTTGTAGCAAGGGATAAAAGACCACTGTGGGGTTGGGGATTTAGCTCAGTGATAGAGCGCTTGCCTAGCAAGCGCAAGGCCCTGGGTTCGGTCCCCAGCTCCGAAAAAAAAAGAAAAGAAAAAAAAAAAAAAAAAAAAGACCACTGTGGAAAAGGGTCTGCTGTTTTGGCTCTTTTTTTTTTTTTTTTTTTTCCCGGAGCTGGGGACCGAACCCAGGGCCTTGCGCTTCCTAGGTAAGCGCTCTACCACTGAGCTAAATCCCCAGCCCCCTGTTTTGGCTCTTTACTGGGAAGAATAAAAGTGGTCTAGGCAAGGGAGCAGCCCTCTTGTGAAGAAGTGGACAATTACATCAATCTGAATAGCTTTCATGTCACTGTCTTGTAGCTGGCAGAGTGAGAGACAGATTCCCTTTGGGGATGTCCGACTACCACCTCCAGCTGACTACAATAAGGAGATCACAGAAGGAGATGAAGTAGAGGTAAGGACTATGAGGTTCTCCTTTCCAGTGTTAGTTTGCTTTATTAGGAGTCTTAGTTTTGTACTTACTGATTTTGTTCTTTCCTTTTCTGAACCACCATATCTAGTCATATAGTCAATGTAGTAAAATACATCAGTGCCTTTCCATCTTGGCTATAACCTGAGGGCACCATCTAAAATGGGGTCTGCTTCATTTGCGATAAATCCACTTAAAATCTAGCTCCTACAGTTCATATATATGTGCATGCATGCGTATGTACAAGAGAGACAGACAGACAGACAGAAATTCCTGGGGATTAAAGCCCAGGTCTTGGACATGTGAGGCAAGCATTGTACCACTGAAATATATCCCCAATCCCGGTTTCAATACTTGGAAGCCTGAGGGAGGAGAATCACTTAAGCCCAAAAGTTTGTGATATTCTAGTAAATGTAGTGAGATCTCTGTCTATCTACCTACCCCCCCCTCAAGATTTATGCATGAGTACAGTGTCAATGTCTTCAGACATATCAGAAGAGGGCATCAGATCCCATTCCAGATGGTTGTGAGCCACCGTGTGGTTGCTGGGAATTGAACTTGGGACCTCTGGAAGAGCAATTAATGCTCTTACCCACTGAGCCATCTCTCCAGCCCGAGATCTCCTCCATCTCTATCTTTTTTTTTCCTTAGTGTGAATTATTTTGTGTGTATGTGTCTGTGTTTGAGGGGCATGAGTGTGCCACAGATCATGATTGGTAATCATGACCACCATGAGGTCTGGAACTTGAACTTGGGTCATGGTGCTTGGAGAGCTCTTGACCACTGAGCAAAAAAAAAAAAAAAAAAAGAAACAAAACTCAGTGACCCCATACTCTCAGTATCTCCTTACTCATTTCCTTTTTGTGGGTTCAGGAATGCTTCTCAGGTATCTGGATGCTTTCTCCAATTCTTGACGCTATCCAATTCTGGATAGTCTTCAATGCCATTCCCTTTTATTTTTAACTTTTTCAGGTCTATTCGAGAGCCAATGAACAGGAACCTTGTGGTTGGTGGCTGGCCCGGGTGCGGATGATGAAGGGAGATGTGAGTGACCGAAGCCTTTTGAGGGGGGAGTTTCTGAAACTCTTCTTTTGTTCATGAAAGGTAGTGGGTGGATGCTCAGGTCATACACATTCTCTTTCCTTTCCACCAGTTCTATGTCATTGAGTATGCTGCCTGTGATGCTACCTACAATGAGATTGTCACTCTGGAGCGACTTCGGCCAGTCAATCCCAATCCCCTTGCAACCAAAGGCAGCTTCTTCAAGGTTACCATGGCTGTGCCTGAGGATCTTAGAGAGGCGTGAGTGTTGGCGAAGTTGGGAATTGGAGACTCTCTACAGTGCCAGCCACTGTCCTCATTTCCCCCAGGCCTCCCATTCTACTCTGCTTTGCTCATCCCCTGGCCCAATGAGGACAGTTTTGCATGATAGGCCCACAGTCCTTCCACTTTTCATCTTTCTTTGTCTCTCTGTTTGTCTGTCTTTTGTTTGTTTTGAGATGGCCTCACTACATGCTCTGGTTGGCTTAAAACTGTGTAAACCAGGCTGGCCTGGCAGTCACAGAGATCCACCTACCTGTGCCTCCCAAGTGCTCTGCACCACTGTGCCTTCCTGTTATTATTTTAAGAAATAATTTTCTTTTCTTTCTTTCTTTCTTTCATTTTTTTTTTTTTTCCTGGTGTAGGGGACCGAACCCAGGGCCTTGTACTTGCTAGGCAAGCGCTCTACCTCTGAGTTAAATCTCCAACCCCAAGAAATAATTTTCTTAAGCCCTGTGTTTTTCAACAGGGGTTCTGCCTCTCTTGTCTCCTTCCTGAGCTGCTTACTGCCCCGTCCTGAGCACTTTACTTTTTATCTGCAGCTGCTCCAATGAAAATGTCCATAAAGAGTTCAAGAAAGCACTGGGAGCCAACTGCATCTTCCTCAACATCACAGACAGTGAGCTCTTCATTCTGGTGAGTTCTCAGACGTGAGTTAACATAGACCTCAGCAACAGTCTTTCCTTTTTCCTATTTAAACTTTGGGGAAAGTGGATGTGTGGCTGCTGGACTATGTTCACCCTACTTTATTGCTTCTGACCCTTCTGGAACCGTAGCCTTGCCTTTCCTTAATTTACCTTATGTATGACTTTTTTTTTCTTTTTCTTTTCTTCAGACCTGGGGACCGAACCCAGGGCCTTGCACTTGCTAGGCAAGCGCTCTACCACTGAGCTAAATCCCCAACCGTTATGTATGACTTTTAATTTATTCCTTTTCCTTTTTTTTCTTATGCTAGAGATTAAACCATGATTTTCACACACCTATATGCTCTAGACAGGTGCCCTGTCATTTAGGTGTTGTTGCCCAGGCCTTGGATATATCTGGATATGTGTGTATATACATATTTGCATGTGTCTGGGTTGGAAACCCTAAAGTGTTGGTTTCACAATACACATTACAAGGCAGTGTATCTTCACCTACCCAGGGCTAGCCAGCTCTTGGGGATCCCTGTCCCCGCCTTCTCCATGCATCTCATAACCACTGCTAATTCCAGGTCCAGAGCACTGGACACCCTCTTCTGGTCTTTGCACTTAGGTGCACATAGCATATTCACACACAAAGAGATGTACATAAATCTTTTTTTTCTTTTTGTCATTGGGTTTTTGTTATTTTGTTTTTTTGTTTTTGAGACAAGATCTTACTATGTAGTTTTGGTTGTCCTGGACCTCAAAACTCAAAAGATCCACTTGCCTCTACATTCCAAGGGCTGAGATTGAAGGCATGCACAACTACCTGTCTGCCTGCTATAAATGTTTAAAAATGAAAACAACAAACTCATCTTTACTTGCTTCTTATTGTCAAATGACTTCTGTCTGTCAGTATTTAGCTATTCAGTTTCTATGTGACTAACAATGGTTTTCTTCTTTTGTTTCCTTTGAGACAAGTTTACTCTTCTTGTTTACTCTTGGCTGGCCTGTTACTCACTAAAGCTGCCCTTGAGTTTGTGACACTTTTCCTGCTTTACCTTCCCTAGTTTTGAGATAGGCATGACCACCTTTTTTTCCCCTTTTTTCTATTTTTTCTTTTAAGAATATATACATCATTTTCTGTAGGTCAGAAGAGGTCACCAGATGTCATAGGTTGAACTCAGGACCTCTGGAAGAGCAGTCAGTGCTCTTAACCACTGAGCCATCTCTTCAGCCCATGCTACCACCTTATTTTAAACTTCATTTCTTGCCAGGTGGTGATGGTGTACGCCTTTAATCCCAACACTCAGGAAGCAGGCAGAGGCAGGCGGATCTCTGTGAGTTCAAGGCCAGCCTGGTCTACAGAGAGTTCCAGGACAGCCACGGCTACACAGGGAAAACCCTGTCTTGAAAAACAAACAAAAATCCAACTTCATTTCTTGACACCTGCCCTTTTTCAGGGACTCTGACATTCTGATGCCAAGTCCCTAATGCTTCCCTGGTGTGTATTTTGCTTTTTTTTTTTTTTTTTAATTTATTTTTATTTTATGTGTGTTGCTGGTTTGCCTAGATGTGTGTCTGCGTGAGGGTGTCCGATCTGTGGGAATTGAAGTTACAGACAAGTGAACTGCCATGTAGGTGCTTAGAATTGCACCTAGCTCCTCTGCCAAAGCAGTCAGTTCTCTTAACCTCTAAAGCCACTTGTCTTAGGGGTTCCGTCTCTGAGCCATGTATTTTGCTTTTATACGTCCTGTTCATCATTCCTCAGTCAACCACAGAAGCCCCTGTGAAGAGGGCATCTTTGCTGGGTGACATGCATTTCCGAAGCCTTCGTACCAAATTGCTGCTCATGTCCCGCAATGAAGAAGCTACTAAGCACCTAGAGGTAAGTTTTGGCTGCTGTTTCTCATAATAATAATAAAAATGTTCTTTCCTTTTTCTTTTCCTTTTGTTTTTGAAACACATACACAAAAGCTGCTAGGCCATTAATCCTGGGTGGCTATTTTATCTCATAATTTTCAGAGGACAGTATTCTATCATGGTTTTGGTATGGTTTTAAAAAGTTTGATTTTGTTTCTGTTGTAGGTTTTTGTTTTTGAGATGGTTCTCTGTATAGCCCTGACTGTCCTAGAACTCAAAAGAAATCCACATATCTCTGACCCTGGAGTGCTGAGATTAATGGCATGTACTACCACTGCCCAGCAATGTTGCTTTGTAACAGGGTCTCACTGGTCTCCTGGCCTAGAATTCTTAGGGTTTTACTGCTGAGAACAGACACCATGACCAAGGCAACTCTTACAAGGACAAAATTTAACTGGGGCTGGCTTCCAGGTTTAGAGGTTCAGTCCATTATCATCAAGGCTGGAACATGGCAGTGTCCAGGCAGACATGGTGCAGGGGGAGCTGAGAGTTCATCTTCATCTGAAGGCTTCTAGTGGAGGAAAGACTGGCTTTCAGGCAGCTAGGAAGAAGCCCACGACATAACCACTCCAAGCAAGACTACACTTCTAAATTTTTTTTTCCCCCCTAGAGCTGGGGACCAAACCCAGGGCCTTGTGCTTGCTAAGCAAGCGCTCTACCACGCTAAATCCCCAACCCCAAGGCTACACTTCTAATAGGGTGGCCACTCCCTGTCCGAGCATATACAAACTATCACATTTCCACTCCCTGGCCCCATAGGCTTGTTCAAACACATGAGTCTTTGGGGGTCATACCTACACATAGCATAATAAAAGATACATTTAGGGGGTTGGGGGATTTAGCTCAGTGGAAGAGCGCTTGCCTAGCAAGCGCAAGGCCCTGGGTTCAGTCCCCACCTCCGAAAAAAAAAAATACATTTAGTCCAACTTCCAGAGTCCCCATAGTCTATAGCAGTCTCAACAGTGTTAAAAGTCCAAAGTTCAAGGTCTCTTCTGAGATTTATCCACTCACTTAACCTTAATCTCCAAAGAAAGACAGGAAATGAGCCAGGCAAACTCCAAATCCTGCATCTCCATGTCTGATGTCAATGTGGTCTTCAGATCTTCAACTCCTTTTTCATCTTTGTTGACTGCAACAAACTTCTTTCTCCTGGGCTGGTTCCACTCCCTGTTAGCAGCTTTCCTCAGTAGACATCCCATGGCTCTGGCTCTCCAACGCCCCATCCATTACCAAGTACAGCTTTGAGGTACAACCTTGGCTATCTCTAGAACATAGCTTCTTTGTGCTCTCAGAAAACACTCCCCAGAAGATTTCACCTCAGTGATGCTGGTCTCCTATTTATTTATTTTATTCATTCATTCATTCAAAGTACACTGTAGCTAGGTAGCTTGCTTGCTTCTTTCTTTCTCTTTCTTTCTTTCAAGTACACTGTAGCTGTCTTCAGACACGCCAGAAGAGGGCATCAGATCCCATTACAGATGGTTGTGACCACCATGTGGTTGCTGGAATTTGAACTCAGGACCTCTGGAAGAATAACTAATGCTCTTAACCATTGAGCCATCTCTCTGGCCTAGTGCTGGTCTCTTCTTAGTCACCTCTAATTTCTTAGTTCTAGCTAACCAGCATCAATTTCCCAGTAGTTTCCTCTTGACTACAAAGCCAGATACATATGACTGAAGTTGCCAAAGTTCTGCTGCTTGCTGGGGCTGAAACATGGCCCCCTTGTTCTGTTACATCATCACCATCATCAGCTTTCGGTTTTCTAACTTTTTTTTTTTTTTTTTTAAAGATTTATTTATGGGGTTGGGGGTTTAGCTCAGTGGTAGAGCGCTTGCCTAGCAAGCACAAGGCCCTGGGTTCGGTCCCCAGCTCCGGAAAAAAGAAAAGAAAAAAAAAAAAAGATTTATTTATTATATATAAGTACACTGTAGCTGTCTTCAGACACACCAGGAGAGGACATCGGATCCCATTACAGATGGTTGAGCCACCATGTGGTTGCTGGGAATTGAACTCAGGACCTCTGGAAGAGTAGTCAGTGCTCTTAACCACTGAGCCATCTCTCCAGCCCAGGTTTTCTTTTTTTTTTTTTTTGAAGTTAGAAAAGTCTTTTAAGCAGCCCAGGTTTTCTAACTCCTTGACTGCCTAGCTTGGCTGTCCTGGAACTTGCTCTGTAGATTGATCTTGAACTCAGATCTCCTGGGATTAAAGGCGTGTACCACCATGCCTGAACCTAAACTTAGCTGGGGTGGGATCTTGTCCCAAGGTCACCCACTCCCTTAATTCAGTTTAATATCTGAGAACGCAGGATTCAGCTTCATTTCACTTTCTGGTGCCTCTTTAATACTTGAACCATTTATATTTTTCCTTTCTCAGCTTGCTATGGCTTGTTTAAAATGCTCTTCATGAGACTTAGCCAGAGAAGTCTATGATGGGAGTTTCTGAGATTGTCAACGAAATTAATCTGATTCTCTTCACCTAAGCCTCATTAAGGCCTTTCAAAGGCAATAAGTAGCCACATTCTTTGCTAAAGTACCATAAAACCAGTCTCTAGGGCATATATGGAAATTCTCCACTGAAACCTCTTAGTTTCGGCCCAATTCAAATCACTCTCAGTAATAAAGTCTTCCATATTCCTACTAGGATAGCCCATTAAACCCTATATAAAGCATTGTACTGCTTTCCAAATCCAAAGTCCCCAAATCCACGTTCTTCCAAACAAAAGCATGGTCAGGCCTATCATAGCAATAGCCCAGTCCTTGGGACCAACTTATGTCTTTTTTTTTTTTTTTCTTTTTCTTTTTTTTTTTTTTTTTTTTTTTTTTTTTTAAGATTTTTATTTATTTTTTATGTGAGTGCACTGTAGAGTGAGTACACTGTAGCTGTCTTCAGACAACCAGAAGACAGGTTTCGGATACCATTACAGATGGTTGTGATCCACCATGTGGTTGCTGGGAATTGAACTCAGGACCTCTGGAAGAGCAGTCAGAACTTTTAACCACTGAGCCATCTCTCCAGCCGCCCCCCCCCATCCCCCAACTTATGTCTTAATTAGGGTTTTACTGCTGTGAACAGATACCATGACCAAGACAACTCTTATAAGGACAACATTTAACTGGGGCTGGCTTACAGGTTTAGACTCAGTCCATTATCATTAAGGCCAGAGCATGGTGCAGGAGGAGCTGAGAGTTCTACATCTTCATCTGAAGGCAGAATACTGACTTCAGGCAGCTAGGATGAGGGTATTGAAGCCTATGCCCACAGTGACACAACTACTCCAACAAGGCTACACTTCCTAATAGTGCCACTCCCTGGCCCAAGCATATACAAACCATTGAGGGTAGCCTCAAACTCAAAGGAGTTGCCTGGCTCTGCTTCTCAAATGCAGGCATGGACCGTCTTGCCTGGCTGCCTTTTACTTTTTTATTTTTCCTTCATCGTTTCACTTTTCTGAGTGTGCCTTGGCTGTCCTGAAACACCAATCCAACTGTCTCTGCCTCCAGAATGCTGGATTCAAAGGCATGTGCCACACCACTGGCTGGTTTTGTTTTAAGATAGACTTGCTTCAGACGTCAAACTTTTTTTATGTAGCCAAAAGTGACATTTAATTTTTGATCCTTTTGCCTCCCTCCATCGTCCTGGTGTTGGAATTGCAGGTGTGGCTACTACATCTGCTTTTTTGTATTGTTGAAGATCTTACCCAGATCTTCCTGCATGCTGAGCAAACATTCTTTTTTTTTTTTTTTTTTTTTACGGAGCTGAGGACCGAACCCAGGGCCTTGAGCTTGCTAAGCAAGCGCTCTACCACTGAGCTAAATCCCCAACCCCCTGAGCAAACATTCTATCTGCTGAACTACATTCATAGCCCACAAGTTGTTTTCCCCCCACTCTGGGCCTAGGATGGAACAGAGACTGTTGCTTGCTAGGCAAGTGTCCCTCTATTGAGTGAGCCTGGAGCATGTAGTTCTTGAACACGGTGTACATTCATGCAGGAAAACATGCATGTACATAACCACTTTGATGTCACCTCTGTCTAACCCTCTTGCTAGTCTTTTTTTTTAAAGCAGAATAAACTGAAAAGAGAACTCCTGAGAGTGGAAGGGCTCAGAAGAGGAATCATTTTTACTAATTTGAGAGTTAGTAGGCCAGCTGTAAGGACTTGTCAGATGGTAGACCATAGGCACAGTGTGTGTCTTGTTAAGGATATTCAACTGCCCTCATTACAGTCCTCACTGCCCACAAGCCCTAGCATTTAAAGGTACCTGAAGTTTCCAGGGAGGTCTTAGTGGCTAAGCAGACTACTGGTGGTTCTGGTTTTCTTTCATAATATTTTTCCCCTCAACACATTTAAATTATACAAAAGATTAGGTACCTGGGACATGTGTTCTGAGATTTCACCACCAGGATCTCAACAGTGCCTTTTCGTTTCAGACAAGTAAGCAATTGGCAGCAGCATTCCAAGAGGAGTTTACAGTTCGAGAGGACCTGATGGGTCTGGCAATTGGGACTCACGGTGCCAACATCCAGCAGGCTCGAAAAGTGCCAGGAGTGACTGCCATTGAGTTGGGTGAAGAGACCTGCACTTTCCGAATCTATGGGGAGGTCAGCAAAAGATTGGACTATTGGGGTCCTTTGGGGAGCAGAGGGGATCGAGGCTAAGGTGGAAAGCAAATCTGACATTATGGTGACCTTCCTGCCTGACTTTGGTGACAGCAGGGGAGATCCAGATTCTGTTTTTAGTTTACTCTTTCTATAGACGCCAGAGGCATGCAGACAGGCTCGAAGCTACCTTGAATTTTCTGAGGACTCTGTACAAGTGCCCAGGAACCTGGTTGGTGAGTTTGAGTGTGTGTATAAAAGGAATAAAGTTAGTGCCCAGATGGCAGAGTTTTGAAAACAGTTTTGGCCATGTAACTAGGATTGATGTCACTTTGGATGTAAAGACAGAATAAATAGTCTGACATGCCAGTGAGAAAGGGGATAATAGTAGGGTTTGTAGCATTTTTGTCCCGTGGAAAGTTTGAGATTCCTAGAATCAGGAGAATGAATTATGTGCATATGTAGAGAAATTAGGAAGCCTAATTCCTTCTTTCTCCATTTAGGCAAAGTGATTGGAAAGAACGGGAAAGTGATTCAGGAGATTGTGGATAAGTCTGGTGTGGTGCGGGTTCGTGTGGAAGGTGATAACGACAAGAAGAACCCCAGGGAGGAGGTACAGTTTGGTGGGGGCTGGGGACTGGTGGAGTATGGGATACAGGACCTTTTGTTTGCCTAGTATACTGTGATCCTGTCCTTCTGAGGGGTGGGCTTAGCATTTCAGTCATTTTCTTTTGGATTCTCTTCTTTTTTTGAACAGGGCTCATTCGGTAGCCCTGGCTTGCCTGGAACTTACTTTATGAACTAGGCTAGCCTTAAATCAGTTCATAGAGAACTGCCCATCTCTGCCTCCCCAGTGTTGGGACTAAAAATGTGTATCACCATGCCTGGCTTTATTTAGTGGGATGGGGAAGGTGGCATTTTTGAGGCAGTCTAATGTGGCTTAGGTTGGGCTTGAACTTTACTTACTGAGTAGCTGAGGGTGGCTTTATGTTGTGCTGTTACTACTTGTTTCCCAAGTGCTAAGATTATTGCCATCGCCTGACTTAATCTTCCTGTTGGTCTTTTCTCCAGGGAATGGTTCCCTTCATATTTGTTGGCACCCGAGAGAATATCAGCAATGCCCAGGCACTGCTAGAGTATCACCTCTCCTACCTGCAGGTACCCAGACCAGAAACCTGGGAGAAGGACAAACTGGGGTGGCAGGGAAGTCATGGACTTCTAGTCCATAATCTTTGGGACTGTCCTGCCTGGTTTGTGTGTTTTTAGAACAGGACCATTGGTAGATATTTTGGCTCTGGGACTGTATCCCAAATGTTCTTTTTAAGTTTATGTCTTCCTAAGCCTAAGTCTCGAAAGCTTAGCAGCACAGGACCAGGGTTGGGGATTTAGCTCAGAGGTAGAGTGCTTGCCTAGCGAGCGCAAGGCCCTGGGTTCGGTCCCCAGCTCCGAAAAAAAGAGAAAAAAAAAAAAAAAAAGGCAGCACAGGACCATCTGATGGGGTAGAGACACATGGAGGAAGGAGACTGTCTACTCTTAATTCTCCTATGCTGTCTTCCATCTTTCCAACCAGGAGGTTGAACAGCTTCGCTTGGAGAGACTGCAAATTGATGAACAGCTTCGGCAGATTGGGCTAGGCTTTCGCCCTCCTGGGAGTGGACGGGGTGGCAGTGGTGGTGGCAGTGACAAGGCGGGCTATACCACAGACGAGAGCTCCTCCTCTTCCCTGCACACGACCAGAACCTATGGGGGCAGCTATGGGGGCCGGGGCCGGGGCCGGAGGACTGGTGGTCCTGCCTATGGTGAGACAGCTGTGCGGGCAGTGAAGGAGGTGGGTGGGAACTTGAGGACAGCAGTGAAATGACTGACGGGGGTCCTTGTGAGTGATAGGAAGAATTCTAGTTTGGATGTGGTGGTTCAACTCCTATTACCAGCACCACACCAGTGCCTCTGAATAAGTCCTCCTGTGTTCTTCAGGCCCCAGCTCAGACCCCTCCACAGCTTCTGAGACAGAGTCAGAAAAGAGAGAGGAGTCTAATCGAGCAGGACCTGGTGACAGAGATCCCCCAAGCCGTGGAGAAGAAAGCAGGAGGCGGCCAATTGGGGGCCGGGGAAGGGGACCCCCACCTGTTCCCCGGCCTACCTCAAGATACAACTCGTCATCTATTAGCTCAGGTATCAGAGAGCTGGGGTCATGTATGTGGGCCCAAAGGAGGAAATTGTGGCCACCTGACTCTCCAGCGTCTTCCTTTTTTTCACCAGTGCTAAAGGATCCAGACAGCAACCCTTACAGCCTATTGGACACATCTGAACCAGAGCCTCCAGTTGATTCAGAACCTGGTGAACCTCCTCCAGCAAGTGCCCGTCGTCGCCGTTCCCGCCGCCGCCGTACTGATGAAGACAGGACTGTCATGGACGGAGGCCTGGAGTCTGACGGTCCTAACGTGACAGAGAATGGCCTGGGTGAGCAGCGAGCCTGGGGGTTCTTGGAGGCATGAGAACGAAGGAGGAATGAGAGGGTAGGTGCATGTTTGATTTTTCTTTACTCCACAGAAGATGAATCAAGACCCCAGAGACGTAATCGCAGCCGCCGCCGCCGTAATCGTGGTAACCGGACTGATGGGTCCATCAGCGGAGACCGCCAACCAGGTCAGCTGACATACAGAGTTGGAGCCTCTGGAGCTAAGATGAGATGCCTCATTCGCTGGGAAAACCAGGGTTGGATTCCGTGGGAACCATGGGACCCCCGAGTTCTGAAGGTCTTGATCCTGTCTTTCCTAGTGACTGTGGCTGACTACATCTCACGGGCAGAGTCTCAGAGCCGCCAGCGGCCACCTCTGGAGCGCACAAAACCCTCAGAGGATTCTCTTTCAGGACAGAAGGTAGATAATCAAGATACGGCTCACCCCACTTTTTAAGTTTGGGAAAGGGACACAGAAAACTTTGCAAAGAAATATTTGAGTTGTGAATTGGCTGTTTCTGGTGGAGTTTGGGTTAAGCTGAGGGTAGAGCAGAGCCGGCACAAACAGAAAACAAAGCTACTGGGAGATTAGGGAACTGGTCTCCAGCCATGTCTGCAGTGGGATGGAATGCCTACACCTGGTATACTCATGAAGTGCTTTCTGTTTTCCTCCTTGCTTCCTCTGTAGGGTGACTCTGTCAGCAAGCTTCCCAAGGGCCCCTCAGAGAATGGGGAGCTCTCTGCCCCATTGGAGTTGGGTAGTTTGGTGAATGGGGTTTCATAAAACCTCCAGTCCACATCCCTCCTTTCTCCATCTCGCTTGCTGCCCACCACCATGGCCCTCATGGGTCCAACTGACCTGCGCTGGAGCTGCTCTTATCTACGGGGGAGGGGGGTGGCACAGCAGCTTGGGTCCCCCCCAACCTCCAGGAGCTAGTGGAGGGGTGTGTAACAGGGTCATACCCCCTCCCTCTTGTCCACCCTACCCCCAGGGTGAGGGGAGCCTCCCCTTCCCTATCAGACTGGATGTGCCTTTATCCTCTAATGCCCCAACCTCTGAACACCCCCATTCTCCGCCTGTTGGTGGGGGTGCTCCTTGACCCACCCAGATTTGACAGTTCAGGGGGGCTCCCCTGCTATCCCTCCTCCCATCCTGTACCCCCTATTTCTGGGGCCTCATCACTGTGGAAGACGGGGATAGTGAGGGTATTTGTGGGTGGGAGGCATGGGGAAGGTTTTGGAATAGAACCAGGGGTGTGTATGAAGGGGGTTGACAAGGTCTCCCAGGGAGTTGGGAAATAACCTTGTCTGGTGGATGAGAAGGCGTATTTATTTTTCACTGTACAGTATTTAAAAAGAGAATAAAAAAAATCCAAATGGCTTTGTGTTTCCCATGTTGCCTTTGTCTCCAGTCTGGGCTGTTTGAATGTCTAGGACTGACCTGCACTGGTCCCTGGCTGTTGTTCTATATCCTTTATTATTAGCTCCTCATTCTGTGTCAGGAAGATGATATTCTGGGAATTGCTGCATCCTTAATTCTCCATGGCCAGAGGACTGACTGCTTCAGACCTTGCTGTTTCTTGCTTGGTAGAGTTGGGCCACTCCTGAGCCCTGAGTCACGGGAGGATTGGCCAGGCTCCTTGAATCAGGAGCTGTTCTTGCTAGGCGCTGAGAGTCTGAACAGGCTATTTAATCCGATTATCTGGGGCCTGGGGCACAGGCTGGGCCTTGAGCAGAGGGGAAAATAGGGTTTTCCTCACCATGGCCTCTAGAGCCCAGGAGGGTCAGATTGTATTTCTGGCCTGGTGTTGCTCTAGCTCCATAATCCACATCACTGACCTCAGCAAAAATTTGGGGTTCTCAAGGGTAAAGAGGTAGTGACTATCCAAACTGGGGAACTCTATAGAGCTAGGTACAGTACACAGGGCTGAAGGGGAACCTTATGAGGTGCTGAATGCTTCCTCTGAGAAGCTAGGACCTTAAAATGGAGGAAAGTTGGACTTTCTTTTTTTTTTTTTAATAAAGATTTATTTTGGGGTTGGGGATTTAGCTCAGTGGTAGAGCGCTTGCCTAGCGAGCGCAAGGCCCTGGGTTGGGTCCCCAGCTCTGAAAAAAAAAAAAAAAAAAGATTTATTTATGTGAGTACACTGTAGCTGTCTTCAGACACACCAGAAGAGGGCATCAGAGCTCATCACAGATGGTTGTGAGCCACCATGTGGTTGCTGGGATTTGAACTCAGGACCTCTGGAAGAGCAGTCCGTGCCCTTAACTGCTGCTGAGCCATCTCTCCAGCCCCGAAAGTTGGATTCTTAAGTATGTATTTGCTGGGCAGTGGTGGGCATACGCCTTTAATCCCAGCACTCTGGAGTCCAAGATCTCTTGAGTACTAGGGCAGCCTGGTCTACAGTGAGTTCAAGGACAGACAGGGCGTTACATTTGAAAAAACCCTATCTTAAATTTAAAAAAAAAAAAAAAAAAAAAAAAATCAGCCACTCAAGGAGGCAGATGGATCTTGATTAAGGCCAGCCTAGTGTACATGAGTTCCAGGCCAATCAAGGCTATATGCTGCACGCTGTACTCCCTGTCTCAAATAATTAACACTTTAAAAAAAAAAAAATCAAGGGGGTAAAGAAAAATGGCTTAGAACGTTGCTCCCTGAGCTGTCACGAGATAGCCACTACCTCTTCACCTTGACCAGGGAAGGAGAGAATAGAATTCTGAAAGTTGTCCTCTGACCTCTGTACACTTGTGCCCCACCTCACCCATAACCTTTAAAAAAAAAAATGAAGATTTTTTTTTTTTTTTTGGGTTCTTTTTTTCGGAGCTGGGGACCGAACCCAGGGCCTTGCGCTTCCTAGGCAAGCGCTCTACCACTGAGCCAAATCCCCAACCCCAAAAATGAAGATTTTTAAAAATTGTATCTCCGGCCCAAAGGCATGGGTTAGGGTTAAAGATGAAACTTGCCATAATTGAGTGGCAAAGGGGAACCTCAGGACTGGAAATTACTTGAATGTTTTCATCGGCCCAGGCACCTGCTGGAATGACTTAAGAAAACAAAAATGGCCTATCTTTTGAGTTTCTTTTCCCTGGGGCAGGTCTGGGGTTTAAGGAGCAATATGCACTGGAAAAGGTATTGAGTAGTGAGATCTTCCTAATTTCTCCCAGTTTGGTTGACCCTGAGGGCCTTTGGTGCCCATCTTGGGAAAGAAGTTGCTTTAAATTGCTGGTGCTTGAGAATTGAAACAATTGTAGCCACTGGGGCTATTAGGTCTTGGGTGGAGTGTCTGTGGTTGTGGTGCCCCAGGGGAGGTGCAAGGACTGGGAAGAGACCTGGGTTTGCGGAAAGAAGGGGGGTGGAGAGAACAGCGGGCGCACAACCACTGGGAGAGATGGGGGTGGAGTCAGGCTTTAAACGCTTTTTTAGAGGCTGAGTACAGGTGGGAAAGGTCTGCAGCACCTGGTGAGCTCCTGGCAGCTGTGGGGACTTTGTGGAGACCAAGAGCTGCGGAGCAAGGATTGCAGTCTCCACAGACGATCCCTGTCTCACTGAAGCAGAGGGTAGAAAGCGCGACTGGTAGACTTGAGAGAACACTACCTCTTCGGTAAGGGGTGCCAGACAAGGAGGATTCATCTTCCCGGTGACTATCGATCGCTGGGAGCAAAGTTTAGATTCAAGCGCTCTGGAAGATACTTAAGTACCCAACTCTTCAGAGTTCAGTCTTCACTCTGGGAGAAGGGCATTCAAGACACCCTCTCAAAGAGGCTTTACCTTCAACCCATGGCGCTGCCCGGCTCCTCACAAGCAGAGACTTGGAACCTGGATCCTTCGGTTTCTACGGCCTCTTTGCCCTTAGGACCTCAGGAGCAGGAGGTTGGCGGAGGCCCTGGAGCGTCTGGGGGGCTTCCGCTAGAGAAAGTGAAGCGGCCCATGAACGCCTTCATGGTGTGGAGCTCTGCTCAGCGCCGCCAGATGGCGCAGCAGAACCCCAAGATGCACAATTCTGAGATCTCGAAGCGCTTGGGCGCTCAGTGGAAGCTGCTGGACGATGAAGAGAAGAGACCCTTCGTGGAGGAGGCTAAGCGTCTTCGTGCCCGCCACCTCCGTGACTACCCCGACTACAAGTACCGACCCCGGCGAAAAAGCAAAAACCCGGGCACCGGGTCGGTCCATTTCAGCCAGGGAGGAGGTGGCCCGGTATGTGGAGGCCCACACTGGGGGCCGGGGTACACAACTACCCAAGGGAGTAGGGGCTTTGGGTACCAGCCCCCCAACTATTCGACAGCCTACATGCCTGGCAGTTACACGTAAGTGCCTGATTATGTCCGTCTATCTGTTCCCTTCCCCTCCATCCCCCTCACAACCCCCTTCCGATGGGTGGGAGCTGAGGCCAGAGTGCCAAGTTGAACCCAAATTCACCCATGTAGAAGCCACACGAGGCTGAGGTTGGTTAGAAGGGCCAGGAGAGTTGAGGATAGAGGCCGTTCTACCTTCTGGATGTTGGTGTCGGTTTCCTCCTTGCTGCTGGCCCTTGTGTGACCCAGCTTCCTCTCCCAGCCCCAAGGGCAAGGAGAGGCCTAGCCCATCCTGTTGCTCCTTCCTGGCCTGCTGCCCCAAGAGGCAAACAGCCGTGCAGCACGCAAGCTGGCTGCTGAGCGTGCCCCAACAGAACTACCTTGCTCTTTAAGCCATCCTAGGGTCTCATTCCATGCCTGCCGTACCCAGCAAGGCTAGCAGAATAGCAAGCTCTAACCCTGTCTGAGGCAAACTGGTCAGACCAGTCCCCTACCGAGAGTTGGGGACACACTGCCCAATCACTTCAACCAAGAGGAGTAACCTCCAAACCCCATGTTTCTCTTTACAGCTCTTCCCACTGCAGACCGGAGGCCCCCTCACCGTGTACCATCCCTCAGAGCGATCCTAGGCTCCAAGGGGAGCTAATACCCTCCTTCCCCCATTACCTATCTCCAGGCTCTCCCACTCCATATAATACTTCCCTTGCTGGTGCCTCCATGCCAGTAACCCACCTTTAACTGGCACGGACAATCAGGGACAACCCCACAGACCCAGCCCTTTCAGTTCAGAACCCTAGGAACCAGAATGCGCAATTTTGTATAATTAAAGCATGTTTGAGTCTTTTATTGTCCTATCTGTATTCTCTCCCTACAGTGGCAACCAGTGCCTTCTCCACACACCCTTCCGCCAGGACCTGCCACAGCAGGACCCTCCTCGCCCAGCCTTGAGGCCTTATCTGAGTCATTCTCCCCCTCCCCCACCTCCAGAACTGGGGTCCAATAGATCGACCCACTCGGGCAGCAGAGGGAAGCAGTCACTAGCTTCCAACCACATTTCCCAACTCTGTCCTTGGTCCAAAAGGAAGGTGGACAGGGCAAAATCACCTGCTCCCGTGAGAAAACAGCTGCTTAAAAGGAGGGATCCCAGGCAACTGGTGAAGTGAATGAGGGCAGGGCTTTACTATTCCTACCGCCCAGGCTCAGGAGGCGGCAAATACAGTGGGATGGAGGGTGATTAAGTTGCACCAGCAGATCGGGTCATGTGGGAGGACTCTGAAGTTGAGTGGATGGATGGAGGTGGAATTATTCTAGAAGCTAGCTCTACTGCTGCTTTTTCTGCTTGTGGGGAGCCTTCGCATTCCAGTAGAAGAGGACCTGGGCAGCAATGAGGCCATTGCAGAGAGAAGAGACCACAAAGACTCCAGCCATGAGGGGATCTCCAGTTTCCTGGTATGAGAGACAGCACAGATCTAGAAAGGTTCCAGGGCTGGCAGGCAGGCAGCTTACCTCTCCACTTGGCTGAGAGTGAGGTTTTACTGCCCTCTAGAGGGCAGAAGGTGCACTCACCTGAACAGAAGTGAAGATCCGGGCCAAGGAGCCCCCAAACAGCATAAACACTGTAATGGCTGAAAGCTGGCCTGTGTGTCCGTTGTGGTAGTTAGTGGCTGCCTGGAGCAACTAGAGGAGAAATTGATACTTTGATACTCCTCTGAACCTCCTCTGTGACCCATCACCCTTCCTCACTCCCCGCAGACTTGCACTCCTTACTTGGAGGTTTCCCTCTGCTTCTACACTACCATACACATCCTTTTGCTTCTGAGTACCCACCTTCCCCACCACCACAGCAGGTACATTGGAGGCCTGGAGCAGGGTGGGCACAGCCAGAGGCATGAGTGGGGAAAGCAGCGCCAACAGGACCACGGCAAAGCAGGCAAGGAAAGCGACTCCTGGGGGTCAGGGAGACAAGGAGCCCTCTTGAGCCTCCTGAGTCCCCAGCAAAGTCCCCAAGACACAATGCCTGCTCTCCAGCCAATCCCCGGCACCTTTCACGGTCTCTCCTCTGTAGTGCATGACCAGGAAGCAGATGGTAACCGTCTGTAGTGTCAGGAACAGTGCTTCACCCCAAGAGCTGCAGAGTCAAGAGGTGGGAAGGAAAAAGGCAGGCCTGGAAAAAGGCAGGGAAAGCCTGCATCGCCCATCAGACTCTGTTCTCTGATTAGCCGGTACTTTCCAGTCTACAACCCCACCACACCCGGTCACTCAGAATGCTCCCTTCATCCCATATTCATGGGTGTGAGTAAACTTCTGGAAGGGCCGAAGCACTTATTAGAACTCTTATTAGAATTTCGGTCACTGGGGCTGGAGAACAGCTCAGCAGGTAAAGATGTCTGCCTCCAAGCCTGATTACCTGAGTTCCAGCCCCAGGATACACACACACTCGCTGGAAGGAGAGAACCACTCCAACAAGTTGTTCTGTGACCCCCTCCCATCTCAAGTAAATAGTAAAAAAGTAAATAAATAAAAGAACTGTGGGGATTTGGCTTTGGGCATGAAGAGTGGACTCTCACCTGAAGGGGAAGTTGTTGGTGATGCTGTAGACCATAGTTCCAGTCAGTGCCACTAGCTCCAGCATTACTGACTGGAGACTCAGTCCTTCTGCACTCTTGGCTCCCAAGAGTTTAAATATCTGGGGCAGCTTTACTGTGGAAAAAGTGGTATGGCTGAGGAAGAAGCAAACTATCCCCATTCCTTGGCATCAGCCTCTCAACCCCCTTCCCTTTACTCTGACAGAAGGAACTATACATACCAAGAAGTGACCCAGCCACGATGCCCAGCCCAAGGCCTTTGCTGAGGAGAATCTTGAGGCAGGGAACTGAGAAGAGAGAAAAAATAAGCAAAGAGGCCTCTGGAGCCCAGGTGAGGGTCTGAAGTGCTCTTAGCTGCTCCCTTTTCCCCTCACCCTTAACTCGACCACCGCACCAGTAAGTCTCTGCGGGAGATATAGTGGGGCAGACATCCTTCTGGCTACAAACATTCAGACTAGACGTGTCATCTTCACAACAGCTTCTCCGTGATTGCCTTCCTTCCTGTTCAACCTTCCATTTCCTATAAATACGGCTAAGTATTTCTTAGAGTTGACAAGATACGCTGATGAAAGGGAAGGGTGGTTGCCTGCATAAGGGTCCAGAAGGTTCCGGGGATACATGGTGTGGGCATTTGCCTTTGGGAGGAGGAGCATCTGAAGTGGCCATCCGTTACTGACGAGAGAGTGGGGTCAGGAGATTTTTGAGCAGTGCCTGTGTAACTGGAAAGCTAACTTTTATCCCTCTTTAATCCAGGATCAACATGGTAGACGGAGAGACAGACAACTCCGGAACTTCCATGCATTGCCCATAATAAAATACACTCCCAATAAAAATGTACTAAGAAATTCTGTCTTTTAAAAGTCATCAGGGATGTGTGTGTTGTAGTACAGAGATTAAAGAATCTCTGAGTTCAGGGCCAGCTAGAATTACATAGTGAGACCCTATCTCAAATATTTAAAAACTATTGTCAGGTGTGGTAGCACACACATTTAATCCCAGCACTTGGGAGGGAAGGGCAGGCAGGTCTCTATATGAATTCAAAGCCAGCCTGGTCTACATAGTTCCAGGACAGCTAGCGTTTTGCAGAGAAACTGTTGCTAGAAAGATAGACAGACAGTAGACCAGCGTTTAGGAGTATGGACTGTTCTTCCAGAGGATCTGGGTTCAATTCCCAGTACCCCCAACTCTTAACTCCAGTTCTAGGGGATCTGACACACTCATAAATTCAGGCAAAACACTAATGTATATAAAACAAAAATAAATCTTTAAAAAAATTATTGGGCCAACAAGATGGCTTTGCCCCCAACTCTGTTGACCTAAGTCTCTACATAAGGGAATACACACAACAAAAATACATCTTAAAAATTTGGGGCTGGAAAGGTAATTTAGTGATTAAGAGCACGTCTCTGCTTTTGCAGCGATCTGAATTCAATTTTTTTTAATTTATTTATTCATTATATATAAGTACACTGTAGCTGTCTTCAGACACACCAAAAGAGGGCATCAGATCTCTTACAGATGGTCATGAGCCACCATGTGCGTGCTGGGATTTGAACTCAGGATCTCTGGAAGAGCAGTCGGTGCTCTTAACCACTGAGCTCTCTCTCCAGCCCCCCTGAATTCAAATTTTAGCATCCATGTCAGATGGCTCACAACACCTGTAACTGTAGCTCTAGAGATATCTCACGCCTCTGGCATCTCCAGGCAACTGTGTTCATGTGTGGGTATACATGTACGCACACAATTTAAATACTAAAAATAAGGGCTGGAGGGATGGCTTAGCAGTTAAGAGCACTGACTGCTCTTCCAGAGGTCCTGAATTCAAATCCCAGCAACCACATGGTGGCTCACAACCATCTGTAAAGGGATCTGATGCTCTCCTCTGTACTCAACATATATGAAATAAATAAGTAAATTTAAAAAAATACTAAGGGGGTTGGGGATTTAGCTCAGTGGTAGAGCGCTTGCCTAGCAAGCGCAAGGCCCTGGGTTCGGTCCCTACTCCAAAAAATAGAAAAGAAAAAAAAATACTAAGAATAAAAATATACATAAGAATAATCTATTTTGTGTGTGTCTATAGGCACATGTGTGAAGGTCAGAGGTCAGAGACAGCTTTGTAGAGCCAGTTCTCCATTTTTGTCTTTCTGTAGGTCCCAGGAATTGAATTCAGGTCACCAGCCTTGTAAACCATCCCTCCAGTCCCAAGTAGGGATGCAAACTTGCAGGCCTCCCTGCTCTTCCTTGCTTTTTAGTTATACAGGCATTGCTCAGAAGTTCCTGACCCTTTTCTCTCTTGTCAGTAAAACTTCAAATACTCCTCCTTCCAAAGGCACAAACCCCCGATACCATACATTCCTGAACCTTCTAGGTCATCCCCACTCTTCCAGGACTTTCTTCCCTGTTCCTCCACTATCTCCATCATTTACTTCTTTGTCTTGGAACTCACCCTATAGACCAGACTGTCCTTGAACTCAAGAGATCCTCCGGCCTCTGTGTCCCAAGTGCTGGGATTGAAAGTGTGGTCCACTGTTGCTGGCAATTTCTCTTTTTTTTTTTTTTTTTTTAATTCTTTTTCCTTTTTTTTTTTTCAAAACCCCTGTGTGGAGGGCTGACTTTCTTTTTAAAGATTTATTTATTTTATGTATATGAGTACACTATTGCTGTCTTCAGACACACCAGAAAAGAGGGCATCGGATCCCATTATAAATGGTTGTGAGCCACCACGTGGTTGTGGGAACTGAACGCAGGACCTCTGGAAGTGCAGTCAATGCTCTTAACCACTGAGCCATCTCTCCAGCTCACAGAGAACTGACTTTCAATAGATCACAGTGAGGGAGCTGCTCTGCTACATCTGAAACCCCATACTGGCAATTTCCCTATCACAGAATCTTTGACCTGGTGGGCATTTGGCCCAGCAGGAAGTCTTTACTATTGTAAGCCAAAATGAACTTAGAACAGAAGAGATGGAAAAGGCTTACCAAAGTCTTTGATATTTGGCCATGAACTTGCCTTGTAAAGAAAGGGAAAAGGAAAGTAAAGTGCTGCTATACTCCCAGCATTCTGGTGGCTGAGGCAGGAGGACTGCTGCCAGTTCAAGGGCAGTCTGTGCCACATAACACATTCCAGAAGTTGGTGCTGGGCGGGGGTGGAGGGGTCGGGGTGGGGATTCATGGGCCTCTGTAGTTGAGTGCTTGGGACGAAAGGAGGTCTATATGCCTGGCTGGGATTTTAATTTTGTTTTATAAAAAGTGAGTTTTCAAGTCTGGGGATAGAGCCTAGTTAGCAGTGTGGCGCAAGAGGCCCTGAGTTCCATCCCCGGTCCAGAAAGGGATGAGGGCGGGGTACCGACTTCCCAGATTGTAAAACACAAATTTAACTATTTTTTTTCGGGCGACACCCCCTCATGCCCAAATATGGCACTTTTCCTATGCAGGGTCCAAAACACTTCCGCCCTCTTCAGAAGCGCCTTCTGCCCAGCTTCGCGTGACATTAATGGGCACTGTCACGCTAACTTACGGTCCAAGATTGCTCGAACTAGACTTTGAAGGCTGAATAAAACTCACCATGAAGCAAGTCCCAGTGGACGAAGAATTGATCATAGCATTTCTCAGGTAAAAGAATTGGTACCAGCACCCCTTTGAACGGTCCGTCAGTCTCGCCCGCCATGTTGGAAAGGTAGCTTCCGCCAGGCGGGATAACCCCGCCATTGACCTGCGCCGCGCAGGCGCACTGCGTATACCCCGCCTCCTCCCCGGGACAGGGCTGCACTTCCCTTTCCTACAGGACCCTTGCTAGCTTCAGTAGGCTGAGACAGTTCTTCACAGACAAGGTTTTGTACGCGCCTAGACGTTCGAATTTTAAAGCGTGTAAGAGTTTTACGCCTGCGCAGTTAGAACTTCCGCACTTTTGTTTACGCTCTGGGTTCTGAAAGCAAGGTTTATTTCTCCCTCTTTCTCTGTCCCTCTTGCGTGTGCGCCATCTTGTCTTTTCTCTGCCAACTTTATACTGTTTGAAGTTGGAAAGGAAAAGAGTTCGAGTCTTCAAAATGGCGCTAGTGAAGGCGCTGCAGTTCTCTTATCTTCTCTTGGTAAATAGCATAGAGCCGGAAAGGCCATTCTGAGCTGGGCCTTCCGTCTAGTACCCTCCCTCTTCCTCTGTCCAGATGTTAAGATGACAATGAAGCAGAAGAGGGGCGAGCTCACGGGCAGTATATAGCAGCCCCTGACACAACAAGGGGGTGTGGGACGGGGACGCAGATCCTCTTCTGTGTCTAGGTGGGAACCCAGAGGATGCGAGCAAAAATTTGTATTTATCTGGGAAAGGGCCCCAAGGGTTAGGCGAAGAGAGCCACGCTACATTCCAACACTCTTGTCAAGTCACCTACCTACTACGTTTACTATCCTAATGAATCTACGCTTGGCTATCAGGCACTCCTAAACTGTTTCCCCGTTCCTTGTTCTTGGGGGTAGTTGCTGGGCAGGGAGGATTGCCACATGTACCTCTGCTGGGTGGAGCGCTAGTCCAAGGATTTCTGTAACCTCATGGCACTGGTAAAATTGGAAGGGCACCCATGCTTGGCTCCTATCCTTGTACCATGCCCTACTATAAACAGAATTTATACTTTTTTGGTGCCGTGGTTAGCCATCTGAAAATATCTTTTTAGAATCTGGACAAGGGCAGATTGCAGATGGCATCACTTCCTCTCCTGCTACTCAGGGATCAAGCATTTGTTGGCCAGGCCTAAAGTTGTTCCTAGAAGCACAACCTTCATAGAAGTCAGAGTGTCTGCTGCACTAGTGGGCTCCTCAGTGAGCTAGCCCTGGCACAGTGGACATGGAATCTCATTGTTCAGTAGCCACTTTTGAAATAAAATAATACAGCCACCTACTCACATTTTGGTTACGTTGTACCTCTAACTGCGCACAAGGGTCAGCAACAGGATGTCAAGATGGAATGATTCATTATGTTAAGGGAACAGGCAGCCATTGGCCCCAGAAGGAGGCGGGAGTTTTAGTAGTTTCACCAGCAGTTGCAGGACATTAAGAAATGAACCCACGAAGGCATTTGGTCACTCTTTGGTATTTTTGTCCCTTCTTGCCAGCTGTCCCTTGGTGACTCAACCATGGAAAGGCACAGGAAAGCACATGACAAGAAACTCGTGGCTTTTAATCCTGGCAGGACAAAGGAAGCCAAGGGCAAAGATTTCATTAAGTTTTTCTACTCTTCATGAGGACAGGAGTGCGTACCATGCATGTTTATTAATTCCCCACCCCTATTATAAAAATCTCTTAATTTTGTTCTTAAAGACAGAGAAGGGAGATAACTCTGAGGAGTCAATTGCATGCTGAAGAAATGAGGATGCTCCTTGGTGGCCTACAGAGTGGACTGGAGCAAATGCTCAGAGGGGCTGGTAGGTTGATTGTCGTCTCCGGGTAACGCAGAAGGCAATGAGCACCAGGGTGAGGAGGCCCAGGAGAACCAGGCCGATGATGAGAGGCAGCAAGAGAGATTGGTCACTGGCGCAAGAGAAGCCTGGCAGAAAAAACAGGGTCAGTGAGAACCGCTGCAGTGGTGCATGGGCTAAAGGTGGGCGGGGAGGACAGAAGAGTTAAGTGGGAGGGAGAAAGGTTGAGGAATTCAACCCCATAGTTTGGAGCATAAGGAAAGGGGAAATAGGCAGCTTTGTAGAGGAGACTTAGGTTTAGAAAAAGTTCTGGGGAAGGTTTCCAGTGCAATGGGAAACTTCAAGCTTACATGGCCCGAAGTGTCCCTTGTCCGGCAACTGAGCAGCCTGCAGCCTCAGGGAGAGCAGGTCCAGGTGAATTGCTGGAGAAAGAACTATGCTTGTATTTCCGCAACAGAAGCTTTGGCCCAGGGGAGCTTGGAGCTCTTGAAGAGATGAATTCTGCGCTGAGAATGTCCACTCTAAAGTAATTAGTAATTAAGATTCAAATCTAGTCCTGATTCCTGAGTCCCCACCACCACCCCAGCACTTCCAGCATAGACTTTTAGTGTGGTAAAGAGAAGAGGTTGCTCACGTGCTGCTTGTGGGAAGGACACATTGTATTCCACTGCCATGTAGTTAAGGTAGACTGTACTGTGGCTCTGATGTCGGTCCTTGAGGTGAACAGAAAGGCTCAAGGCATCAGGGACAGTGGCATCCATGTCCATAGAGCAAGGAGGAGGCTTAGGGGGTATAGGGGTGGGATATAGAAGAGTGAAGGAGGAAGACAAATTCAAGCTGTATACCTGTTTGAATCCAAAAGTAAGCTGTCCATAAGGGAATGAGAGAGCCAAGTGGGGATGGGCACTGTCACAGCCCCCCTGGACCTTGGTTTTGTTGGGGTTCAATACAGAGAGGCCCCAGGCCTGCAGAAGTGAAAGAATAGTGGGTCTGAAGTCACATGAATGGCACCCAGTTTATCCCTTCTGCTCTTCCTCCTCCCTTCTGAACCAGCCCAGGGCTTGCCTCTGGCCCTCTTTAAGCCCTACTACTTTACCTTTTTTCCACCCTGGGTCAGGTACAAGATGCGAATTTGAATTCGGGCTTGGAGCTGAACACAAGGCTGGGAACCATTAGTCCATGTGTAGTTTCCAAGAGCCCCAGTAGAGCTTGGACTAGGACTTGGTGAGGGCGGAGGTGGTCCAGGGTGAGGGCCAACAGTGGAGAATCCTGGACTGTTTGTGGTGGGAGAAACTGTGGCATTCCCATGACTGGTGGTGGTGGCAGGGTTATGAGTGATAGTTGTGGGTCCAGAGCTGGTATGAACTGTGACATTGCTGTGACTGGTGGTGGTTGGCCGGTGGCTGGTGGTGGTGGGCCTGTGGCTGGTGGTGGTGGGCCTGTGGCTGGTCGTGGTGGGCCTGTGGGTGGTCGTAGGGCTTGCTGTGCTTCCAGTGGTTGTAGGTGTCACCGTGAAGGATGGCAGAAGAGTAGCAGCCTTTTTGTGAGGACAGTCTTTCCCTGTTCCTTGGGCTTTCATTAAGAGATTAGTTGATAACCCAGGTGCCGGCTCCTGCCCAGGAGCTCCCTCTCTCCCATCTCCCATTCTCCTTACCTACAAGCAGTACCAGCAAGGTCAGACACACAGGGAACCTCATGGTAGAGCTGCTGAGTCCAGCTAGGCTGTAACAGTTCCTTCCTCAACCCAATCCCCTCCGTCTTCTCTTGGAAGAGGAAATGAAAACTCCTACTTCCCTTAACCAAAGTAATCCCACCCCAAACCTGACTCAGGCACCTCAGCTCTAGCCACCCACTAAAGTAATTTAAATGTTTTCACAATTAAGCAGTGATTGGCAGTGGCCTTCTCAGTGGGCGGTAGTCTTAGTTACCATGTGAGGATGAGGCAGTTGACTCACACAGAACTTACCTAAGCCAAAACTTGCTCTACTTGGCAGTTTACAAAGCAGGCAAACAGGAAGCCTTTTCCTCATTGGTAAGAAATTCACCCTCACCCATGTGCTTCAATCCCAGCACTGTAAGGCAGCAAGCAGACCTACAAGGCCAGTTTGGCCTATATAACCGCAGGACAGCAAGGGCTACAGAACCCAAGGTAATTAGCAGCCACATCTGGGTTATGACTTAACACCCAGTTGAAGTCTTTGAACCCATTACTACTTTTTCAAAACTGGAAGCAAGTGACACTTGTGTCTTGTGCTAAGGCCCAGTACCAAATTTCAGTAGTGTGGGTCATTTGGTATTTCAGGAAGCAACATGGCAAATTCAGGAAAGAACTAGTGCAGGGGCAGCTGAACCACACTAGTAGCAGGAGAGGGAAGGGAAGAAACAAGAAGCCCAAACAGGCAGTTTCCAAGTAATTTTATTCAGAATTTTGTGTTTGTTTCCTGAATCAATAAATACTATACAAAACAATGTAAAAATGGCTACCATTTTCTCTCCCCTGCTCCCCTCACCTGGGGACAAGTCCCTGGACAACCTCATTCAGGGGGTTCTCCCTGTAGATTTGGTCCAGCAAATGAGGCCAGCCATGTTTTAGCCCCTTGACTCACTTTTGGAGATTTGGCTGGGGTAGGAAAGCCTTTAGGAATGAGGTGATTAGGTTAGGGAAATGCATTAGTGTTTGGGGGGAAGGAGACGGCGCCTGGGGCAGAGCCTACCCCAAAGAAAAGGGTGTCTAAAATGTTCACGGTTCCTTCTTTTTGCCTCAAAAAGTGACATTTATTCAAAGAGAGAGAAAAAAAACAAAACAAAAAAAAAACAAGATGTCCATCCTTGGCTCCTTCCCCCCCCTCCAGCTGTTCCTCAGCGCCCCAGGACTGAACCCTGCTAGCTAGGGGGTAGCAGGACAGCCCCTCAAATGAGGTCAGCAACGTTGAGGGGGCATCTCTTCAATGGAGGTGTTGTAGAAAGTCTCAATGTCTCAAAGAGTCCTCTGTCCTCTTCTGTCACTGTGTTAATAGCCACACCCTTTCCGGCCAAACCGACCACCTCGACCAATTCTGGGGGGGTTTGGTTAAAAAGACGTTAGATTGGGAAAGGAACGTTTTTTTTTTTTTTTTTTTTTAAGCACAGGGAGTGTTTGATCTGTCAGACCAGGTAAATACCTGTGGATGTAGTTTTCCCTGTTGGTGGGAAGGTCATAATTGATGACTAAGGAGACCTGCTGCACATCAATGCCTCTGGCCTAGGTCAAGAAAGAATAAAGCCATCAGAGGACACTATCAATCCTAATTTAGTAAGCATATATGTAGGCAGCCAAAGGAAGGCAAAGGAAACAAGTATTCCTTGTTCACCAGAGACCTTGGACATGCCTGGCTTTCTTCCAAGTTGCTACGTTCCTGAAAAGGGCACATAGTCAGCCCTTTGGAGAGGGAATCACCTTGGGCTACTTTCTCCCTTTCTTTCCTTAAAAGAGCATCTACTCACCAACAGGTCAGTGGTAATTAATACTCTGCTAGAGCCAGACCGGAACTCCCTCATGATCACGTCTCGTTCCTTTTGGTCCATATCTCCATGCTGGAAAACAAGATTAGGAGCAGCTAGCATACATAAGGCTCCTAACACACAAAGACACATCTATCATTAACAAGACTGAGAAAACTCACCATGGCAGAAACCGTGAAATCCCGGGCATGCATCTTCTCAGTGAGCCAGTCCACCTTCCTTCTGGTATTAATAAAGATTACTGCCTGGGTGATGGTCAGTGTTTCATACAAGTCACACAATGTGTCGAGCTTCCACTCCTGGAGATCAGGAAACATCAATCAGGAGCTATACCCAACACTTATTACCAGGCCCGCCTCCTGCACTGGGCCCCACCTCTCGTTCCACATTGATGTAGAATTGGCGGATACCCTCCAGGGTCAACTCTTCCTTCTTGACAAGAATCCGAATAGGGTCTCTCATGAACTTCTTAGTCACCTCAAGGACATCAGAAGGCATTGTGGCAGACAGCAAAACTACCTAGTGGGAAAAATGCCCCAGCCATGATTGAGTGCACTGTACAATCCTCAAATCACAACCGAGCCACCGTCCCTCCAACACCATCTGTTTTACCTGTGTGTTGCTGTTGAGCTTTTGGAATATATCATAGATCTGATCCTTGAACCCACGGCTTAGCATTTCATCTGCTTCATCCAGGACGAACATCTTGATGTATTTGGGTGCTAGAAGGCAGGAAAAAAAAACCCCAACATATAGTAATCAGACAAATGTGAAATATATATTGAGGTCTCTTGATAAGGCAGGCAGAAGGCAGACAGTCTGCTCTCAGAATGCAAGGACTGATCCTTTGCCCACGGCTTCCCTGATAGGTCATGCAAAAGCCCTGGTAAGTAGAACACTACCTGGGCTAAGGTTAACAGGGAAGCCAGGCTCAGATGACACGCATGGGGTTCATCACAGAGCAACTCAATTCCAACTAAAGGAAAACTCATCCAAGGAAATGAAATGTAGAAAAGAGCCCAACAACTGTTCCATGGCACTCACACAGGTATCTCCGGTTAAGCATATCGAACACCCGGCCAGGGGTGCCCACGATGATATGGGGAGCTTCCATTTGCAGCTTCTGCACCTCAGCACGCACGTTGGTGCCCCCAATACAGGCATGACAAGAGGCGCCCATGTAGTCTCCCAGTGCCATAACCACCTTTTGAATCTAAATGTAGAAAGGCATCTACATTAACTTGGGCAGTACCAGTGAGTTAAGTCTTTCTTATTACAGACAGGAATTATCCCACTCTTAGCAACTGAGAAACAGGAATCCACTTAATCCTCTTCCAACCCCACCAATACCACCAACAAATAAATGGCAATGCTGGATCCATCCACACAGGTTCACAGTAAGTTTCCCACTCTACATGCAGCCTCATAAAAACCAGACCAGCTCTACGAACAGTTAGAACTCACACTCCATCCTACTACTACATTCCAAAGGCTGAGATTATGAACATAGCCCCATACCCACAAGGTGTGATTATTCCATTCCTGCTACAGAACTAAGACTTAGTGATCCATGCTGAGCTCATAAGCAAACCCCCAAAATAATTAGATCTACAGGGTTCTAAGGTGTCAATCCTCTTATCACATCTTGCTTACATTGCTACCCAGATGCTTGCTTCACAGTGATCACTAGGCTTGAAATAGTAGTTAACAGAATAGCATCAGGATTTCATGTGCCCTAGGCATGAAACAGCTTTGGCCACCAAGCCAGGCATCAAGCTAGGATGAACAAAGGACTGCCATCTATCTGCTCTGCCCCTGACTGATATAAGAACAACACCACCAACCAGGTGTCTCTTTGCCCATGTCCAGGGGGTGGTATGTTTGTTGTAAACACAGTTTAACCTGTCCAGTCAGCTAGATTCTAACAATACTCTTCCCTTCCTTATTTGACTCAGAAAATGGATTTAAAGTGGTTTTTTTTTTCCGGTAGAAAAGTTGTTAGTAATTAGGCAAACCAATCTCAATAGATATCTAGAAGCTGTCAACAAATCCCAGTGGCATAGGAGAACGTACCTGACCTTCTAATTGTCTTTTTAAGACAAGCTTTCTCTAAGTATTGGCGGTCCTGGAACTAGTTTTGTAGACCAGACTGGCCTTGAACTTGAAGTGCTCCACATGCCTGGGTCACCAGTATCATCACCACTGGCAGACTCTTCTTGAACTCTTTTTTTTTTTTTTTGGTTCGGAGCTGGGGACCGAACCCAGGGCCTTGCGCTTCCTAGGCAAGCGCTCTACCACTGAGCTAAATCCCCAACCCTCTTCTTGAACTCTTAAAGCAGTCATATAGAATAGGAAACACCAATCTTACCTGCTGAGCCAATTCACGAGTGGGTGCCAGAACCAAAGCCTGAGTGGCCTTTAGATCTAATTCAATCTGCTGCAGAATCGATATGGCAAATGTAGCTGTTTTCCCAGTCCCAGACTGGGCTTGAGCAATCACATCATAACCTACAACCAGATCAAGAGTTAGATGTGTAAAAAGTCTGCACCTTAGGCTCAGAGGACACCTGTGAGACTTCCTGACATCAGTAATGGAACGAGGCTGGTGCCATCCACCAGAACATTATGAACACAGCTGGCTAGGTTAGACATAAAGCAGTAATAAAGCCCTCGAATTGGAAATGGCAACCCCTTCTAAGGCATGACAAAATAAAACCCCAGAACCAAGAAGCTAGGAAAGGTAATTTGTTGCCCCCCCACCCCCATTGCTATGCCCACCACCAACACCATACACTCTATCCAGATCAGGACAGTCCCTATCTAGCCTGATAATGAGTCTTACCCTTGATACAAGGAAGAATAGCTCGCTGCTGGATGGCAGAGGGCTTCTCAAAACCATAGGCATAAATACCACGGAGGAGGGATTCTGAGAGATTCATGTCATCGAAGCTATCCACAATCTCATTCCAGTTACTCTGCAGGATACCAAAAATAAAAAGTTTAGGAACTTAGTAGTACTAAATTTAGTTTATACCAAAGCTGCAGTCGCCCTACCCTGCTGCTCTGTTCCACCGTCCTAAATATCTAAGGTCTCTGTCACCATAAGGAAATGCCTGTTCTGACATAATAAAGTGGCGACCACAGATTCTAGTCTTACCTCGATGACGCCTTCCGGCTCCATCCCATCGGGGCCATTGTCTCTGGATCTGTTGATTCAAAGCACTAGTTTTTTTTCATGCCTTGATTAGAGCATGCAAGCAACTAGCCCATTCCCGATCCAACTCCCACTTATTCCCAAAGGACCATTCAGAGGCACTTTAGAGTGACCCTCCTTTAAGATCAAGGGGCTGTAGAGGAGTTCATTCACACACACACGGCGCCGAGATGCGGTCTTTGCTGCCAGGCCCACATGTTCTGGGTCTGGCGGATCAAAGCGTGTGCACCTCCATCCGGAACACCAAGGCCACCGGAAGTCCCGCCTTCCACCTCAAAGTTCCGTGGGTGGGCCCTCCCCTTCCCCCCCACGTCATGCCGCCCGCGCCCTCCCCCACTCCCTCCGGCCGGCCCCCCTCCACAGTACCCGGATGTGGGAGGCCGCGGGCGGTGGCGGCCTCGCGCACAATGAGCCCCAGCCGCGCTAGCAAAGGGGGAGATTGCACAACAGACAAGCGAAGCAGACTGGGGGAGGGGAATCTCTCAAGCGGCCATGTGCTCTTTCGCTCCGCCACTCGGTGGCGTCTCCCCCGCCATGGAACAATCCGCAGCCCGCCCGCCCCCGTCGAGAAATGGCGTCGCCCTCCCATACCTCAGGCCGCTCACCCCCGAAGGAAAGTGGACCTGCCCATCCGCAGTTTGCCAATTGCCCGGCTTGTGCGGCAAAATGGACCCGCCCGCCCGGCGCCGGGTGGGCTCCTGGTGCCTCACGCGGCCGCTCCTTCGGGTTAGGCTCTGTCCTGGCCGTCAAGAAAACCAGCACCCCGAACGGCCGGTTTCTTCTTCCCCGACCCACATTCCAAGCGCGACGAAGGGACTCGCTGAAGACCCAGGCACCCCTGCTTGTCGCGAGTGGTACCGCCAGAATTCTCCGGAACCCTCGCGCGCACGCCCTGCCCGACATAGGGAGGCAACCAGACCAGCCGGCTCCGGGCCGCGCAGCCGCCTCTTCTTTTTCCCACGTTATGTCGCGACCTCATCTTGCCTTTCAGTACCCAAGCTTCGCGTACGGCATCCCCACAGGCCGAGGCCTCGTGACGAACCTCGCGCCCTCCGCCCTATCCAGGCCGTCCTTTCCCGTATCCACACTGGTGTCAGCGTCGGCCATGGGATTCCCCCCCCTCCCCGGACGGTTCCTCCCGGTTCGATTCTCCCGCAACCTGGTAGGTTTGGTGCGATGGGCCTCTCAACTTTTCCCCGGCGGGACCTTCGGAAGGGAGCTGCGGGGTAAGTAGCCATTAACCTCTTGCAAATGCCTTTCTTACCGAGAATCCTGACTCGCAGACATGATCCTTAGAATCTAGGGGCGGGTGCCCGCCTATCGACAACTTAGGAGCGTCCGACCCCGCCCAGCCATCGCATTGGCTTGGCTGCCTTGCCTGCCCGCGGCGCCTGCAACTCGACGACGTTACTTTGTGGGCGCTTTAGCTTGACGCCCTGTTGGGTGGTTTGAAGTTTATCATGGCTGAGCCCGCCCTGCAGCCTCATTGGCCGAAGGGCCCGCTTTTCTTGCTGGTGCGAAGTGACATACCAGTGGTCGGGCCTCGGGTAAGGCAGTTATCTTGGAACCCAGCACCTTTACACGTGCGGAGGCGATCGTGCCTTAGTCATGTGGCTCAGCAGGTCCTATCAAACCACGGGGGTGAGGCCTTAGCCTCCAGGGACTTCCGGGCAGTCTGGACTGCCACTTTCCTTTACCCAGGTTTCTACAGGATACAAGTTTTATTTATTCTTCGGTTCAGGAAAGAATGGTGTATTTGGTTCAGCAGAATGACAGAACAGTAGCGATATTTCATTGGATAGTAAGTTTCCCCGACTGGAGAAAAAGGATGGAATCCATTTTTGGGCAAAAGGGCATTAGGGCGGGAGCAGGGCAGATAATCTGTCAGGGATCTTGACCCACTCAACATCACTGGCTCATTTAGTGTCTGTTCCCAGTTTCTCCTAGGCTCCTTTATTCATGAGTTGTAATTCACATCCTTACTGCCATCTGCTCCCCTGGGATTGACATATATAAAAAGCTGGTTTCTAATGAAGACCTGAAAAGGGGATAGCTAATAGCATTAGCTTGAAGGCCTGAGATAAAGCACATCCACTATTTTAAGGCCCCTCAAGGAAGACCACCACTTGCATATCTTCAAAGGATCCTTTATTGACCAGAGCAGGACCGTGGCATTTTTATATATATTTATATATATAAAAAAAAAGTTTGAAGATCTGGCAGGCAGTAATCCCTTTGTGCCCACCACCCCCACACTGCTTTCCTGCCCTCAGAACATGGAAGGAGGAATGAATGCTTCACCTAGGCCACAAGGCAACATTCCCCTAGAAAGGGAAAAGGGGACATTTATGTGGCCATTCCCTTCCCATCAGAAATCAACATACTCGCAAAGAAAACAAAATACAGAAATCAAACAATTTAAATATGAAAATCCAAAGGGAATTGGGTGGAGAAACAAAAAGGAACTGGAGTTTCTTGGGAAGGGTCTCCCTTGTTCCCCTGCCCATTAACGAGCTAAGGGTCTGGGGTATGTGGCTCACACAGTGAGTTTGCAGTGACACAGTTCCTTGTAGATCTGACGACGGAGTTTGGGCATATCCTGCTGGGTGAAGCTGAATGGCTGAGACAGGGCC
The DNA here is from genome assembly GCF_011064425.1 of Rattus rattus. Taxonomy (NCBI): domain Eukaryota; kingdom Metazoa; phylum Chordata; class Mammalia; order Rodentia; family Muridae; genus Rattus; species Rattus rattus. Next base: position 49,284,878 of record NC_046162.1, read on the forward strand.
AGGTGCTTGCAGTACTGGGTGTTAACAAAGCAGGCCATGAGAACGATTTACTGAGCATCCCTCCCAAGTCAGGACCTGTGCTACACATTTCACACAAAATATATCTTAATTTTTCAGAAAATACCTGTTTCTCACACAGACTGGCATTAGAGTCTAAGCCTACATAATGTATCTAGTGTTTAAATGGGAGAATGTACATTTAGTTGGGAGAAGGATATTGGGACGCCTCGATATAAGGAATCAGTCCCAGCTGAGGATGGAGAAGGAAAGGACCAAAGAAGACCAATGAAACCAGGCCTTCTGTGTTCTACCTAACACATGTGCAATTGACTGAACCAACTGAGGCAAGAGCCACCAACAACCCCTAAGCCACTGACGTGGGAGTTAGAAAGACCTATCTACTTACCTGTAACACAAAGGCACCACAGTCACTGTCATTATTCTGCCTGGCCACATTCTAGGGAATAGAAAGCAAGAATCTGTTCACTGAGAGACTCCTTGAGGTTATGAATTCAATTGCTTCCTCCATCAAAATAGTCCATTTCTCTCTGGAAACTCACCATTTTGAAGTAACCTTTCCAGCCCTGGTGGAAGTCCAGTCGGTCTTTTTTTACTGCCTCTGCCTGTAGATACTTGGCAATATGCTATGTGGGTATAAGGAAAAAGAAAGGGATACCTTAATCACTTACCAATGTAATACAGAGTATGCTGGTAGGAAATGCCGTGCCCGCTCCTCAGACCCCAAGCCCACACGTTGTCCTGAAATGGCTGGCTACCAGATCTCCCTGCACCTTTACTACCTGTCCCCCACAACCTCAAACCTTGGGGCAGCGGCGGTTTAGAGTTCGCTGTGAGTCAAAGTAGGTGATGGTGCGTCGCCTTACATCAACTGAGACAAGGGACCAGTGCACCTCCAGATGGATGGGGATTAGCAATAGTTCCTTATTGAAGATGTCCACCTGAAAAAGAGAGTGCTGGAAATCAGATTTAACATAAAACCCTACTGATTACCATGAGGATTCTAAAGAAAATATGGAACAAGCAAAGGAGTTACAGAATGCACACCATGGGCTATGTGGCAAGGCTCAGCATCAGATGCTAGTACTTTTGGAAGGTTTTTTATTTGGGGGGGGAGCAGGAAGGGTGTTTGGGATACAAGTCAGGGTCTGTAGCAAGCACTCTACTGCTGAATCCCATCCCTACCCTGTTGGTTAGGTTCTGTGTGTATGTGTTTTGTGTTACGTGGATATATAGGCCAGAAGATAACCCTTGAGTGTTACTCTTCAGACAATGTCCACCTTTTTTGTTTTAGGACGGGTCCTTTCCTCACCTAGGATTCAGCAAGAAACCTTGGCGGGCTGGCCAGCAAGTCCAAGGAACCCACTTACCTTCACCTCCATAGCATTAGTATTACAACTACCCCTGGCCTTTTTTGTTTGTTTGTTTGTTTGTTTTTTGGTTGTTTTGGGGTTTTTGTTTTTTTGAGACATGGTCTCTCTACTTAGCACTGGGTATTTTGGAACTCACTATGTAGACCAGGCTAGCTTCAAACTCACAAGAGATTCTCCTGCTTCTCACACTTGACTGATGTTGAGATATTTGATGGTGAAGAAAGAAAGAAAGAAAGAAAGAAAGAAAGAAAGAAAGAAAGAAAGAAAGGAAGGAAGGAAGGAAGGAAAGAAAAGAAAAGAAAAGAAAAGAAAAGAAAAGAAAAGAAAAGAAAAGAAGGAAAGATGGAAAGTAGAATAAAGAGTTCAGGGCCAGCCTGTTGGATGTCTTTTTCCCCACTAGGTCCGCACCTTGGTATCCCAAGATATCTGCTAGATATCTTGGCGGAAACATATCCCAGTCGCACACTTTCCTACACTCAAACCCTCACATAAAAGAACACACAACACAATAATCTTAGATCCAATTGATAAGATATAATTGCCCACTTAAACATACAAAGCCCGGTATCATCCATCCCTAGGAACATTAATAACAACCTGTAAATACACAGAGCAGAATCTTAACATCACCTGCCATGGCTTCTCACCCTGTCCTCTCTCCTGTCTCCCCTTTCTCTGTCTCCTCCTCTTCCTTCAAACTTATCTCCCACCCATCCTTCCTTCTCCTCCAATGACAGGCAGCCTCCTTCTATCCTGTACCTGCCCCTCACCTGTACTTTACAAATTCAATGGGGAGGTGGTTCTGGTGAAGTCACCTGAGTTTTGAGTCCTTGACTAGGCAGCTGTCCTAGGGGCAGTGGAATTAGTATCAAAATACAGATAACTTCAGGGCAAACCACACCAGCCTCCACTATGTGAGACCCCGTCTACTACCAGGTACTTATACATTAAAGGGAAAAGTTTAGGTTAAGAACCCAGACTCTGGAGCTGCACAAATGGCTAGTAAGAGCACTGGCTGTTCTTCCTCAGAAACTGAGTTCAAGTCCCAGCACCCATATGGTAGCTCACAACCATCTGTAACTTGAGTTTCAGGGATTTGATGCCCACTTCTGGTGTTTCTGAAGACAGCTACATGTGGTGCTGATAAATTTACTCAAGCAAAACACCTACACACATAAATAATTTAAAACAAAAAAAAAAAAAACCAAAAAAAAAAAAACCAAAAAAAAAAAAAAAACAAAACAGGTTCATGATTTTGATGCCACACTGACAGGGTTGAAACTCAGCTTCTACACTTTCTAGTTCTAGTCTACGACCATGAGCAACCTACTTAACCTTCTATGACTTTCCTTATCTGTAAGAGGGAGACAGCAAAAATACCTGCCCTCATTCATTATAGGGAGTAAACTAGACCACATAGAACACATGGCCTGAAAGAAATGTTTACACTCATGCTACCACCAAGTTTTTGTGTCACTCAAGACATTGGGAAAGTTAATTGCTCAAGGTCATAGAAGGAAGCAACAGCACAGGACTTAAATTTTTTATTACATTTTTATTATTGAGAGGAAGGGGGTATACATGCCAGAGTTACATGTGTGGAAGTCAGAGGACAAGCTGCTTCTCTCCTTCCACCATGTGAGTCCCAGGGATCAAACTCAGGCTTGGCACAAGTACCTTTACATTTATCTCAGATAACCGAAGGCTAAGGAGGTTTAGACTGTACATCACTCTTGCTTCTACTGGAAGAAACAAGACTCAACAGGTCTCTGAATAATTCTGAGCACAAAAAACTAAATCCTGAGGCTCGGGCTGGGGTTACGGTCCAAGGGTGAGTGACATATGGCTACAGTTGTAGCTACTTTCTTGGGGGGTGGGGGGATGATGGAAAGGCAGTATTAGGTAACAGGAGTAAGATATGTGGGTGTTAGAACCAATGTTCCTTTGTCACTGTTGAAATTTCATGGCCTTTCATAACAGGACAGAGAAACTTATGGAAATTCTTGAATCCATGCACATCTGCTCCTGCCCCAATTTTTACCATCACTTAAGCCCAAAACCCAGATATAATCCTCCACTGATCTCTTTATCCCACATGAAACCTGCTAGAAATGTCTACCAGTTCTACCTTAAATTAACCTCCTCTCCTCTCTCCTTTTGGCACTCCACTCTCTCCTTTTATTCTATCAACAAATGGGAACATCAAACAGGAAGCATGGCTAGGCTGGCAGGGTAAAGGTGCTTCCACCAAGCCCAACTCCCTGAGTTGGGGCTCTGGAACCCACATCACAAAAGGAAAGAACTGACTCTTACAAGTTAACTTCTAACCTCCACATACACCATGGCATGCACTTACATCCACACAAGAAACATAGACAGAACCACCTCCATCCTTGTCACTCTACCTTACATGCCTCACACCTTAGTCACTGTGTCAAAGAATATTCATTTTCTCTCTGGCTCTGAAGTATTTGCTATTCCTTTTGCTTCAAACCCTGTTTCCCAGACTGCACAGGATGACTACTATGTGGAAGGCCTTACTACAGATGTAGATAAGACATTTAATGTTGTAGAATAATTACCAGAGTTGGGGAAAGGACTCATAGAAAGAAAAACTCTTAAAATTTTCTTTAGAAACAAGATGCTGTACAAATAGTTGTAAATTTATAACTCACATTTTTGGTCCACCTCTTTACCCCATCATAACCCTTGGTACGGAGTTTATCATAGAAGAAACTGTTGAAGAAATGCACCTGTGCCAAAGACACAAAAAAGCTGAATAGAATTAAAGACTTCAGAGTTGCCTGCAAAGTTGGCTTCCACCCCTCCCAATCCATACCATTTCACTTAGCCCAAGTGAAATGGTTCCAACCACTACCACTGCACTCTTTCTTAACCTTTTACAGGTAAGTTCCTATGTCAATTTAAACAGGAAAACACTACAGATTGGCTTACAGATTTAAAATGAATAGATTACCCTTTACTATCTCCCCCTCCAAACTTCAATCCCTAGAAGAGATGAGAATGGATGTTTAAGGAAAAAAAACTACCCAGAGGACTGGAGAGATGTCTCAGTGGTTAAGAGCACTGACTACTCTTGCAGAAGTCCTGAGTTCAATTCCCAGCAAGCACATGGTGGCTCACAACCATCTGTAATGGGATCTGATGCCCCTTTCTCCTATGTCTGAAGACAGCTACAGTGTACTCATCTACATAAAATAAATAATTCTTAAAAAAAAAAAACTGTTCAGGATTGCAATAGTTCTAGAGACTAAGAAATCTGGTTATTGCTGGGTCAGGAAAACCAAGGCTACATACAAAAACCCTGGCTCACAAAAAGGTCCACTTGGGCTTACCTTTTCAGGGACTGTGTCCATAACCAGGTCTCCATACATGTTCATCACCTGGGGAAAAAGGCAATGCGCCCTGGAGGATGTGGCATGGGTAAAGGGTTCCCCCATGCAAAAGGCTCCACTCTCCAAAAGCCTTTTCAAGCCCTTTTAGCTTCCTCCTCTTACCTGGTCATTGAGCCAGTTCTGTCCATATAAGGTACCCAAGTCATCCATGGTGAGCACGTGTCGTTTATAGGATACCCGGAAGCCCCTTACCATGGCGTTGCCTGGCATCCGCTGGTAAGATTGGATCAGCTGTAGTACCAGACTCTTCCTGCATAGGCCAAAGTTTTGGAATCATACAAGAGGTAATGGGACTGGAGCAGACAGAAATACGCACTACTGTCTAGAATGACCATGTGAAACAACTTTTGTTTTTCACAAGTTGTTCTGATGGTATCCCACTCCCCACAAAGAGGCTTAAGGACAAACTTTCAGTGTCTCAGTTTCCTACACAAAGATCCTCCCAATTCTCACAGGGCTGGGCACTTCGTCTGCAGCTTCCTCTGCTCCAGCTATAGCTCTTACTTCCTCAAACACATCACTGAAGGAGAATCAACCTTCTCTCCCCTTCCCTAAGGTCCCAGCCCTCCTTCAAAGGGTACCTGCCTTCAGGCCTCACCTGGAGGGGGTAGAGAACTCCTGCTGGAAAATGTCCTCCAACTTCTCTACAACTTCATCAGTGCTGAGAGGGATGAGGCTACCATAAGTTTGAAGGAATTCATCTAAGATACCTAAATAGAAGTAGGAGAGGGTAAGGTGGGGGCCTTTAGACTCTGATCTAGGAACTGGCCAAAAGGAGACTTAAGTCTTCTAAAGCCTTACTCTGCACACAGGTCACATGTTCCTCCCGCAGGGGGCTATGCTGGCCAGCTTTCTCCCCTGGCCGATCTGCCTCTTCTGCAGTGCCCAAGTCCGAGCTCTGAAAAAGTTCCTGAGCCACGTGGTCTCCAATGCTGCACACATTGCTGATGAGTATGCTGGCATCAGGGGGTGCCAGGCTACGCTCCCCTTCAGGACCAGACAGTCCCCCAAAACCATTGGGTAGAGTACATGAGAGGAGACCTATAAAGCACAGAAACAGAATAGGAATGAGAACCTGGCCAAGTAAAAGCACTGAGGCATATAAATGGTAAGTAGACTGAAGCAGAATCTAGCAATGTAAACCTTATGGAATATAGAACCCCTCTAACTAAAGACTAATGTAAGGATGTCCAAAGTTTATTTTTTAAAAAAAGTCATTTTCATCTTCATAAGCATGAGGAAAGCAAGAGACTTCAGAAATGTCTGCTGCCAATATATGCTTAACACAGTGCACAGTGAATGAGGAAGTTCAGTAATAGTGGTAAGGGTGTTAATTATTTAGCTTGAGTTCTACAAAGAGGATATGTTCTGAATAAAAATGTTAAAGTCTACAAATGATATATTTCACAAGAACTGTGAGTACCTTATGGAGATCCACATATCCTGATGGGAAGAAAGCTTTGGAATGGACAACATTGATTTCCCTAAACCATAGCTCCCTTTGTAATCTGTACTGAAGACCATAGGACAGCTACTAAGGATTTGTTCCCAGCACTGTGTCCCAGGCATCCAGGCCTGCTCAAAACCAGAGTCCCCAACTCTCACAGGATAGGATCTTTCTTTGCAGCCCAGGTGGGGCCTTGATTCATTGTTCTCCTGTCTTAACTTCCAAAACTTTACGATTAAGGGTGTGTGCCTAGACAGGCTTTAAAAATAAGGCTTTAAGATCATTTCCCAGATATTCTGGAAGCTTCTCTCTGCTTTTCTTAGGCTCACCATGACAACAAACTCCTGGTGCTCCAGGCTCATCACCCTTCCCATTTCCCACCTTACCCGAGTCAGGGTCCAGAGGAGACTTTGGGGTCCACCTTAGTCCATCTTCCTCCATGGGGGGCCCAGAGGGCACTGGTGGAGACCCTCTCATCCCATCCTCTGCCATGAGAGCACCTAGCAGACCCAGCCGGGGTGGGGGTAGCCCCCGTGGGGAGTCAAAACGACAGCAGGGTGATGGCACCTGTGGCGTTGCACCCCCTTCTTGGGGTGAGAGATGGTTCTTGGGGTGTGCGAGGTTCCGCCGCCGGCCTCGGTGGCGCCCCCAAAGCTTCCAGTGGAATGTCAGCGAGGTGCTTTTTGAGTAGAGCAGCATCTGGAAGGCTCTCATGGCTCGGCGCCGGCGCTGTGAGCAGGTTTTTCTATGAGAGGGTCGGAGAGCCCGAGGACGCTGGGAGGTCCCCAGCTGGCCCCATCTAGGGGGTAGCCTCCATGCTGCTACTTCCTCCTCATCTTCTTCCTCCTCCTCCTCTTCCTCTTCTTCACTAGCTGAGGCATCAAAAGATGGCCGAGGGCCAGGGAGGCGTCTAGTTGGCACTGTGGTCCCAGACCCAGGATCTGGCCCAAAGCCACCACCTGACTTGAGCCGGGGCTTTGGGGGTAGAGGCCAACGAAGACGCTCTCGCCTGGGATTTGAGTAAGTGGTGCCGGGTCCCGGAGGCTCAGGCCCCCAAGACCCGGTCCCCTGTATAGTCTCTTTCATCTTTCAGTACCCTGTAAAACAAAAGTTTGATTATCAAACTGAGAACACCCTACCCTACTCCTTCCTCCAAGATCGGAAATGTTCTTCAGCATTTCCCCTCTGGTTTCAGATACAAATAAAGAAAAATCTAATCTCTCATAACTTCAGCTCTTCCCAGCCAACCTCGTCCAGAAGGAACTCTTCAGAGTCTTCCATCATTTTGTCCCTTGTCCAGGTAGGGAACCAAAAGAAAATGACTAACTGGTAGGCCTTAGGTATTTTATTTTTAAGCTCTTTGAGTGAAACCCAGTATTTCCAGGATTCGCTTTAATGCTGCTGTGGGTATCCTTAGGACAAGTCTGAGGGCTACTTTGCTAAGAGAGATGGCTCAGCCCAGAAATCTGGATACGGGTACCTGGGAAGACAACTTTCACCAGGAAAACTTTGGTCCCGAGAGGGAAGTTCTCTTTCACCCTGGAATAATAATGGGGGTAGGGGAAAACACACGCCTTAGTTGTGGGGGAGGGTGGTGAGGTTATGGCTCAGGAAATAAGAATGATAAGAGAGAAAGATGTTGAAGAAAACTGGAAGCGAATAGAATCGGTGCTTAGCGACCGAATTAAGGAGATGGGACCGAACAGAGCCGTGGGGGCCTGGCAGACCGGCCCCTCTCCAGTCTTATCCTGGGAGAACTGAATGCTTCCTAGCCGCAATATAGTTTGAAAGCTTGGGCGACTCGGCACACAACGGTCTTAAGTCCTTTAAAGGGCCTCTTGGGCCCAGTTAGGTGCGAGGGAAGACTAGAAATGGAAGAGGCCACAAGGGCGGGGGGAGGGGAAGGGGCGTCCTCACCAGGAGCGGGGAAGCCGGGCACACGGGCCCCAAGGCGGGTGTCTCCGCCTCAGGCTTTCCGGCTCATCTTTCGGACGGCGGCGACCCCGCCACTCCTGCTGTCCTCAGGCGGAGCCGTTTCAATTCACGAAGCCAAAGCTCGTGCCGCCCCACTGCGGCCGCCTGTAGCGCGGCTTTAGCCTCCACCTCTACCTCCACCTCCACCACCACCACCACCGCCACCACCCCTCCTCCTCCTTCCCCTCCCGCGAGCCCCAGGCCCACCGCCGATGGCGGCGCACAATTAGTGCGTCACACCCGGCGAGCGGCGCCGGCTCGTGCTCAGTCCCGCCTACCTCAGAGCGTCCAGGCCACCGGACGATCCCGCCCTCGAGCTCTACGCTGAACCGAGCCTGCGCACAGTCGCCTAGGTTGCCGCGTGTGGCAGTCCCACTGCTTGCTCTTTTACGCCTGCGTGTCGCGTCCAGCCTCACGCTCTACGTCGCAGTCGTACGGTACTCCCTGCTCTTCCGTGGCCTGAGCTTCGGGTGATCCATTGGGCTTCCCAGCACATGGCCAGGAAGTCAGGGACCCTGCAGGGACTGGACTGAGGCTAGGAGGCGGAGGCGGGACGTTACGTTTTTGTATTTTGATTTTTTTTTTCAACTTTAAGCAGGACTTGATTAAAGAGTGAGACGCGTCCAGTGCATACAAACTCCCCGAATACCAGTCCGATCTTGTAGAGTCTTTTATTTGTTTGAAACAGGGTCTCAACCACTGTAACCCCTGGATGGCCTGGAACTCACTATTTAGACCAAGTTGACCGCTAACATAGAGATAGGCCTCCGAGTACTGGGATTAAAGCGGTGAAGCACAATGTTCAGCTCGGAAGTTTGCTAGGGGAATGGGGAGCATGAATGGAATGGATGTCGAGGCACCTAAAATACATTTTTTTTCTAGACAGTAACAAGAATTTGGACGCAATAGTGAGATAGTGAAAATCGGGCTTCTTGTACATTGAAGCAGGGGGCTTGAAGAGTTGTGGCCGAGGAACACGTTTTCCCTAGCAGAGACCGTGTTCTTTCCTCAAACTGCCGCTAGATGGTGGTGCTGTTCTGGATGCATTCCAGTGGATAAGGCTTGGCACAGTGCACAAAACCCCTTTAACACACACAACAAAAGAATTTGGGGCCATGTGGGAGATAAACACAAAATATTCTACTTCTTTAATATCTACGGAGTCAGAACCCAGATAGTGGGATCGGGAAAGGCAAAGGGGGGAACAACAGTCAAGACGTCAAAACCAAGGAGAACCGTTCTTGACCACTTGCTGTCCTTTGTCTAGCCAGTTCTTGGAATGGGAACCCCACCTTTATAGCACAGTCATAGTTTCACAAACCCCAGGAATGTTCCATGTGGAGAAAGGCTAAGTTTTGCGTTTGCCCGAGGAATTTTGACAGTGATAATATCCCCTTGATGTAAATGAAAGACACCTGAGGGGGGAAAAACATTTCAGATGCTTCATTCTGCCTGCTCCAACCCCTCCTCCATTTTGATTTTATGTTTTCAGTGTTTTGTTGGGAAACATGTGCATGTGTGGAGATCAGAAGACCACTTAGGAGAGTCGGTTTTCCTTTTGCTCTGTGGCATCAAGCCCAGGTAGTGAGTCGTGAGAGATGGAGCAGGCACCTTTCCTAAGTGAGCCGTCTCACTGGCTCTCCTTTTTAATTTTTGACAGCCTCATTCTGACCTTGAATTTTGGGTAAAACTCCCACTTCAGCTTCAAACATGGGATTGTAGGCACGGACCTAGTCATTCATAGGCTTGTGCCTTTTCTCCCTGCAAGGACCTGGGAATCTCGTTCTTCAGTCTTCAGTTTTGTCTCTACACCCAAGTTCCCAACTCCCTCGTATAATTCCCCACACCAAGTCAGCTCTGCTTGAGTGGATGTGACCTGCTCTGCTCATTCAGATCAACCCTCTTCAGACCCCACAGTTCTCACCTGCACTGTAGCAGCTGTTGTAGGCACGGTCAGGATCAGAAGGCATACTTTTGATACACCGGAATAGAGTCTCCCTTCTCCCTTGGCCTTCCCGAGATACCACCTGACCCATGGTGAAAGTCACATCATGAAACAGGACCTGTCAGAGGAGGGAGATGCTGAAGAAAACCAGGACGGCACGGTTCAGTCCTTAGGGGCCATAGGATCACTGGTAGTGGAGCCAGGCAATAAGGAGGGGATGTTCTGGGTTTGGTATGAGCAGAGTGATCAGGGAAACCCTCATTACAGACAGGGTACATAGAAAGAAGAGTGACAAGCCAGTCTCCATGTCCACATTGGTCGCTCAGGGCTTGTCTGGGATTACCTGACTATATAGCAGATAAATTCCAGTGTCCCGGACTCGGACAGTGTCTCCTTGGGCCTCCAGGCCTCTCCCACGCCTAAGAGCTGGTTGCCACATCACCTCTGTCATGTCAGAGTCTGCTAGAGGTGAGGAGTGTGCAGGTCAGCATTTCTTCACCCTCATACACATGAGCTCTCTCCCTTCTCATTTCGAGGGTTCTCTTGGCCCCAGCCCCACAGTTCCTGGTTGGTGCCCCTCCCAGTGCGGTTATTTCAAATAATGCTTACCCTTGGAGGTAATGTTAATTGGAACAAGATGCAGAACGGAGTGCTTCTCTAAGGAAAGGAGGAGGAAACAGCAGTGTTGACCTGCCCCCGAAGTCCACCCTCCACCCTCACCTCAGCTCTGGTCGTCATTCCTCGTGCTCCTGGCTCACCTCCAACCCTGCTGAAACCCCAGGGCTCACTCACTCTTGTGCTTCTGGGTGAGTACTGCTCTCCTTCTCCGAGATTTGGCCCCATCCTTCCAGGCTCCCAGGACATCAGGACTCTGCTCATGAAAGAGGGCCAGAGTTTGACTAAGATGTTAAGGATCTTACACAACCTTCCCAGCCCTTCTCAACACCCGAATGGCTGAAATATAGGAACCTGTCATAGGCCCCTGGTCTGGGCACTGACTGCCTTTCAGGTGCTCTTGGCATTAATCTTTAACTGTTTATTTTCCTGGAACGGCTGGCTGTTCCCTTGACTTCCCAATCCAGGGCCACCTCTAGCACTCACTTGAAAGTTTGCAGGTTGAGAGGCTCTGAGAGCCTCTGCCATTCACCCTTTACCCCTAGATTCCCATCTCCCTTAACTCACCTGTTCCCAGAGGCTCTGCCATGGAGGCTCTCCCCGCTTCTGGGAAGCTCCTCCACTCCGCTGCAGCCGGCTCACCTCCCGCCTTAGGCTCTGCAACTCTGCTTGTTGGATCAGTAGTGCGACAGCACAAGTCACAGCCCCCAGAACTGCCCCCCAACTCAACCAAAGAGTGACCGAAAGGGCTGGCTCTCTGACTGAGCCTCCCATGTTGCCTGGAGATGAGGCTGGCATGAGCTAGGGACCCTGCCGACAGCTGTGGGCTGCAAGTGAGGTGGACAGGAGGTAGCAGGGAGGGTGGGAATACAGGCAAAGGCGCAGAAGGGAAGAGCGAGTTACGCAAGGGAGAAATAAAAAGGAACTTGAGAATAGGAAGAAATCAAGCTAGGGTCCTATTAGTCCCCTGGTCCCCAGCAAGTGTCCCTCTGACACCCCTGGCCCCCTCCCCCCAAGCCTCAGGAGAATTTGGTGCCAATTATCTAGGAAGGGCAGGGCAGCCGTGACACCCAGAAGGAGCGGTCAGCGTTCAGGAGCCCAGGGGCGGCCCCTAAGTTGGAGGAGGGAAGGTCGGTTGGTTATGGGGCATGGTGCCAGGGGCAGGGAATGGGGACAAGCTCAGCAGCATGAGCCTTAGAAGGTGAGTGTGGTGGACTCTCTCTCTGCCTGAGGCACAAATGACAGCTTTGAGGAGGCTTGTTAGGGGTGACTGGAAATGAAAAAAAAAGGGGGGCTAGGGGCCAGCAGGGAGGAGAACCAAGGACAAGAAACTGGCAGGGTGCTGGGGTTAAGGCTGGGCCGGGTGTGTTGGAACCAGGCCTGCACTACTCCCTGTGCTGAACTTGGCAAGCCGGACTTCCTGTTTCCCAAGAAGAGTTCTTACATAAGGTTCTCTGGACAAAGAGAAAAGAAAAAAGCCCCAAGCCCCTCAGTCAGCGCAGCACTCCTCCCCACGCCCATACGGCTGGCCCACCAGAGCCCTTCCTATGGCTCTGAGCCCCTTCCCAGGCTAGCTAGCTCCATCTCATCTCCTAGCCAGGCCCGTGCCAGCACCTGCTCAACTGCTGAATGTCCTGAGGCGGCCAAGAGGAAGGGCCCTGCTCCTCCCAGCCAGGGATTCCCCTGCAGGAGGAAGTCCGCTGCTAGGAAAATGAGGCTGCTTCTGCAGCACCTTGTGCAGAGGACCAGGTGGTTTTGTTGTTGCTTGTTTGTTTGCATGTTTTTTTTTTCTGTTATCTTTGTGATTTCTATTCAAAACTGCAGCTTGGAGGCTTGCAGGTCCCTATTCCCCAAAGCCTAAGATTCCCTTCCCACAACCTTCAGTTACACTGAACCCCAAAGAAGAGAAATCATGATTTATTCTCTTTAATATCCATTTAACATTTTGTCACAATAATAATAAAAATAGTATCTTTTCAAAATCCACAGGGATCCAGGGAGGAGCTTGTCTCCATCTCTCTCCCCTCACATTTGGGAACTTCTGGCCTAGTCCCAGGTTCTTTGGCTTCCTGCCACCAGGTCCAGCCCATCTTGATGCCTGATGCACATAGTCAGTAAAAACAGGGTCCCAGGGTTGGGGCGGGGTAGTCGGGTACGTGGGGGCTTTGGGAGCTCGTGAGGCGGGCAGCTGTGGTGGGGGGGAGGTTACAGAAGAACGGGAATATGTCTGTGGAATGGAAAACATGTCATCAAGCCCTGGCTGCCTTGGAAGAGAGGACAGGACTGGAGCAAGGGGCAGCTAGAGGGTGGAGGAGTGGGCGTGGGGTGGGGAGGTGCTGTGGTGCTCTGGGAGCTGTTAGGTTAAAGCTTAAAGAACCTGGGAGAGCAGGACCCCTCAGTGAACTTGAAAGAGTCCAAAGTAGGTAAGGAAGGGGGCAGCCTTAAGATGAGCCCAGGGGAGGGTACGGATCCGAAGGGAAGACCCTGGCCGCAGAGGCAACAGCCCAGACACCTGGCACAGACGGAGCTGGGGCCCAGGAGAGCTCGCTGCTGTGGCTGAGAATTCTTCCAGGCAGCGCAGGGCCAGCACACCATTCACCAGCAAGTCCAGCTTCAGGTAGACTGCCTTCCCCTCATCAAAGTGCACCTGGAGCAGAGAGAAACCAGCAAAATCCAGACCTCTGCCTGCCCTCATCGAAATCCAGGCATCTTCCTTCATGAAACCCAGGTTCTCCCACTCCCACCCATTCCTTGCCAAGCCTTCCTCCCCTTAGCCATTGCTCTACCCATGGAGCCCAGGGCTTACCTGACAGTACAGGTAGTAGAGCCCAGCCCTGATGACCGTAAATTCCCCAATCTGGCGGTCATAGCGCAGAGGGCTGGAGCTGTTGATTTTGGTCTCTTCCCAGCCACTCACTGTCCCATCCACACCTGGATAGGGGATGTGTAGGGATAAGTAGAAGCCCTTTACCAGACTCCCCCACACTCCCTAAGAATCCATCAAGTTTACATATTTGTGAGGTACAGCCTACCCCGAAGGGTATCAGTGGCCCAGAGTATAGGTGGAGCCATGCTATTATGGTACAAGAAGTGACTAGAAGGTATTGTGTGAGGAGACCTAACGTATATGACCAGGGCGCTTCAGGGCTTCTGAGGGGATAGAAGAGCAGTGCTATAAGAGAGAGGCTGGGGTTTTCACATCTACCTCATCAACATGGTTTGTGTCTTGAACATATAAGATACATGTGCATGTTTGTGTGTACATCATTTGAGTCGATTAAAAATGAGTGACGGGCCACAGGCTCACTGGCTATGAGTTTAAAACTTCCTATACAAATAGGAATATGCGTAGCATCAATGGTGTACGCCTCTAATCCCAGCACTTGGGAGGCAGAGGCAAGCAGATCTCTGTGAGTCTGAGGCCAGCTTGGTCTTAGAGCAAGTTCCAGAAGAGCCAAGAATACACAGAGAACGCTGGTCACAAAACAAAACAAAGTAACATTTAGTGCCCATCAGCAAATGAACAGATGAGCAAACACTGCAGTCCTATCTACTGGGCCTCACGCTGCTATAAAAGGAATAAAGAAGTTTCTTGGGGCTGGGGATTTAGCTCAGTGGTAGAGCACTTACCTAGGAAGCACAAGGCCCTGGGTTCGGTCCCCAGCTCCGAAAAAAAGAACCAAAAAAAAAAAAAAAAAGTTTCTTGCCGCCAGGTGGACAAGCCTTAAACACACTGTGCTCAGTGAAAGAACCAAGCGCCATAGTCTCCCAAGCACAGGAACTGCCTGGAAAAGTAGTTTATAGAGACATCGAGTGGGCAGGTGATTGTCCAAGGCTAGCCCTGATGGGACTATGGTGTGATGGCTAAAGGATACATGGCTTCTTCCTCTCTTTTTATTACTATTATTTTTGGCACAGTCTCACGTAGCTCAGGCTAGCCTCAAACTTGCTGTGCAGTTGAGGATGAACTTGGATTCCTTATGCTACCTTGCAAGTGCTGAGATTATGGGCGTGTGCCACTTTATGAGGCTTGCCTTGTGGGGTTTTGTTTGTGATAGGATCTCTCTCTGTAGTCTTAGCTGTCCTGATTGTCCACTATATTGACCAAGCTAGTCTCTAACTCACAGAGACTGACCTCCACCTACCTGCCTCTGCCTCCTAATGCTGGGATTAAAGGTGAGAGCCATATTTTGTGGTGATTAACGGCTTGTACTTTAGAGTGTACTTTAGTCACGGCAGACTAAGAGCACAGAGTTGCACAGGCGGGCGGACTGCATGGAATGTGAAATCTGTCTTAATAGAGCTGTTACCCAGAGCTGTACCGGGGAAAGGGCTGGGCGTGCGGCTCAGTGGTAAAGTGCTTAGCTAGTACGCCTAGGACTCTAAATTCTGTCACCACAACACACACAAGAAGAAATCCCTAGAACTAGTGTAGTTGAAAACTGGAAAGAAAGCCAGGCATGGTGATACATGCCTTTGACCCCAGCACTTGGGAGGCAGAAACAGATAGATCTCTGAGTTCAAGGCCAGCCTGGTCTACAGAGCAAGTTCCAGAGCAGCCAGGGCTACACAGAAACACCCTGTCTCAAAACAAATGAGAGAGAGAGAGAGAGAGAGAGAGAGAGAGAGAGAGAGAGAGAGAGAGAGAGAGAAGGAAGGAAGGAAGGAAGAAAAAGTAAGTAGTAGGCATGAAACTGAGTCCATGACTTCCCAGACTCTAAGGCTGTCAACAATCCAAGCTCACCAACTCTCACTCCCACATCCCTGCCTCCCACCATCCGAGCCTTCTTCCTGACTCCCACCATGCACCAAGCTCCTTCTCCCTTTATTATGGACTTCCCTTCCCACCCCAACCCCAGATCCCGACCTCGGGATCTCTTCTCTTCCTGACAATGATTTCTAGTTTGTCCTGCAGGAGCAGCAGATGTGATGGAACAGGTCTATAATCTGACTCTGAGAAAGTTCGTTCCTGAGTTCACAGCCAACCCATGGTTCCATATGAGACCTTGTCTTAAAACAAAGCAAAATAAAACAAGTAAACAGACCCAGGCATGCTCATCCCTGACTTCCCTTCCTGTTCTCCAGCAGTCAGCAGAACACGAACTCTGTGTTTATCCCCCCTGCAAGGGTAAGGGCAGCTGTCTTACTCACGCGACTGTATTCCCAGCACTTGGAACTGGCCTCACCTAAGTGAGGAATACCCGACAGTCCTCAGCCTCACTCACAGGCTTCCTGGGTCTCAGGCCTGACACTCAGTCACCCTCTTCAACCCTCCCTCTCTGCCATCCCAGCTCTGCTCTTATCCTTTATTTCTTGTTGTTTGGTTGAAGACAAGGTCTGACTGTGTAGCCCTGGCTGACTGACAGCTACAGTACACTGCTTGGATTTTTTTTTTTTAATTTTTGTATTTATATATAAGTACACTGTAGCTGTCCTCAGACACACCAGAAGAGGGCATCAGATCCCATTACAGATGGTTGTGAGTCACCATGTGGTTACTGGGAATTGAACTCAGGACCTCTGGAAGAGCAGTCAGTGCTCTTAGCCGCTGAGCCATCTCTCCAGCCCCACTGCTTGGATTTTTGATTTTCCTGCCTCAGCCTTCAAGGTGCTGGAACCACACTGCACCACCCTGTCTGGTTTTCCTGTCCCTTTCTCAAGTAACCAGTACCTCTTTGGATTAGGGTGTGGCTCCTTGGTAGAGCACTTGTCTAGCTTGTGTATGGCCCCAGGTTTGTCTCCCTGTCCCCACATTACCCAGCCCATGCTCACTGGGGAGGAGGGGGGGCAGTGATTCTTCCTGGGCATTTCTGTTCCCATCTGAGTTAGCACGGCCATGTGTCAGACTTTAAGTCCAGCCTCTCCCCTCTATCCAAACTGGCCTGACCCTTTACCCAGAAGGGTGAAGACTCGCTCCACTATCCACACCCCACTTGTGGCCTACAGTCCCACCAGTCTCTCCAATACCCAAACCAAATTTACTCAGTGATAACTGTTTCCTACTGTTCCTGCCCCTGAACAACAGCTGTGCCCTCTCCTCCCCTCCCTCCCCTCTGGTCCCCTTGGGAGTCCTCACAGTTTCCAATCTTGACTTTTCCAGTTTATTCCCCAAAGTATTGGAGCGTCTACTCCTCAAGTCTGCCGCTTCCTGCATTACCTTTGATGGATGGGTCATTGAAGAACAATCCCCTTTTTCTCTTTGTGACCTGCCATGTATCTCCTGTAGTCTTCTACCCTCCCTATTTACTCTTACAGGTAGGTCCAACCTGCAGCCCTCGGGCCCCACGCATCCCAGGGTGCTAAGGACAGGATGCGATAGATCTGCAGAGGACATCACCACACCACAGTACTGAAGATCAGATACCCCACATCTACAGAGCCCTTTTCCACCTCAGTCTCACTGAAACTCCTAACAACCTTCAGCCTCATCGGACTCTTGGAAACGCCTGGCCTCGCATGTTTCCTGAGCTGTCTCCACCATACAATTAAGCTTTGAGGCCTACTAAGGCCTAAATGCTACTACCAGGGGGAATGAGTCCCTGACTCCACTATAAAATTGTCTTCCTGTGTGGTGCCATGTATCTCGGGCTACCTTACCACCATTCTTGTCATCTAGCAATGTAATTACACATTTACAGACTGTCTGCTGTTCCTCTGTGCTGAATCCTTAAGCGAAGGAATGTGAGTGTGACTCACCATGGTCCGGCCCCGGGGAAATAGCAGGCTCCTGGTTGATGTATATTGAGTCAGTGAAGTGGTGCTTGGGAAATCAACGGCCCAATAATGCCCAACTAATGATGCCCCAAACAAACGATCTCTCCCAAGGTGAAGAGAGCTAGCCTGGCCTTACCGAACAGAGAGAGGAATGAGGAGAGGGCATGCTGGGTGCAACAGGCTTAGGGCAAGGCTGCAGCCAAAGGACATGGTCTGTGCCCTGTAGAAACATCCCTTCCATCTTCACGGCACCAGCCTGTGGGTAGCCTTATCCCTGCCCCAAGCAAGCCTCTCATGAAGACTTGTGCACCTAGGCAGGTCCTGGCTGGCTTTGAATGCCACCTCCACCACTTAGGTCTGCCATGACCCTGGGCGAGCTGACTATCCCTCACTTATTAGGTGTAGGTTACCGGTGTCTTCCTTCTAAAGCAGCTGTGGGAATCGGATCGGTTTGAATGCCTACCAGCTAATCCCAGTGCCTACCCTGAAGGACGGAGATTTTCTTTGGCTTACATGCCTCTTTGTCTACCAGCCACTTCTCTCGATCTTGCCGCCGTCTCCCATTCCCTTCTTCATGCTCTCTGCGCTCTGTCTACACTTCTAACCATAACCCTGAAGCCGCCCATTAAGGTCATCAATTGGTATTATGTCACTAAACCCAGTAGTCACATCTCTGTCTTTATGTCATGTGACCTCTCAGCTGCCTCTGCAGACAGCCACATCCTCCTTGCCTGAAACTGTCTTCAGAGATCTCAGGGCACCGCCCTGCCTGAGATTCTTCCTTTCCCATCTCCCCGGCTGGCTTCCCCTTCTACCCAGCTTCATTCTTGGGGCGTCTCTCTTCCCTGGTGTCTCATCTCATCCTGTAGCTTTAAATAACAACCCCATGACCATTTCTCACCTAGCCTGGGCCAGCCTTACCCCCGGTGAAATCCACTTTACTAACCATTCTCCCCATTTGTTCATTATTAGACACCCCCCAAGTTAAGTAATCAACTTACACCCACTTCCTCCCCCAGGCAATCCAGTCTTAGGAATGGCATCATCTTTCTCAGCTATTCAAGCCAGATATAAAGGCACCAGCCTGGAGTTCCAGCCACTAAAGAGGCTGAGGCAGGAGAATCACTTAAGCCCAGGAGTTTTAGAACAGCCGGGGTAGAGTGGCAAGGGCCCGCCTCAAAAACAGAAAACAAGGCATATAATATTCATGAATCCCCCGTTTCTCTTACTGTTTCCATCTAATGCACAGCAAGCCTTGCACCTCTAAGCTACATGTTGAAGTTCCAGTTCTCCCTTTATCTACTTAAGTGGGGTCCGAGCCACCCTCGTGTCCTGCCTCCAGGCCTTCACAGTGGACAGATGTCCAGGTGACGGAAGAGCAAGTACAAAGTCCAGAAGAGGCATACTAGGGCGCAGGAGTGTCCGCCCCACAAGTGCCAGGAAGTGAGGTTGAGGCCATAGCATGGAGAGCCTGAAGCGAAGCGGAGAAGCAGTGGGATAGGAGGGCTTAGCGTGGTAACAGAGGTCGAACAAAGCAGGGAGGCAAGGTGATCGAGAACGGGGACGGGCAGAGCTGAGTCTGAGGTCCAAAGGTCATGGTGTCAAGTTGGGGGGCAGAGATGGGAGGGGCTAGAAACATTTGGAGAAATAATGACCACACAGCAAGAAAAACCACAGAACACAGAGAAAACAGGACCACAGGGGCTTCCAGGAGAAGCCTGAAGGTTGGAGGAGGAAGCTAGGGGCCACTGGTTTGGGAAGGGACCTATGTTCTTCGAGGGTGGGTTGGTTCTGCCTAGGATCCCATGCCAGGGTCACAGAAAGAACTTAAAGGACTTTTCTAAACTGGCTTCTGGGGTTCCTAGCATGGATGCAGGGAGGAAGAGGCTTGGGGGAGTGGGGCAGGTTCTGGGGTGGGAGATGCTCTGATGGGTCCAGGGAAAGCCGGGTGGGACTCACCTGCCTGTGCTCCATCCTGTCCTGGCTGTGGATGAACTGTATGACACAGGGAAGAGTTGGTGAGACTTGCCCTGCCCCTCTCCCACCATCCCTCCCTCCACAGCGGCCTACCTACCCTCATAATGGGCTGCAATAGCTCGGCGAGGCCGCGCCTTCCGGCCTTTAGAAACTAAAAATAAAGCAAGGATTTATTGACAGATTAGCAGAGGGACCCAGGAGCTAACCCCCAGCCTCTCACCCTGCTCAGGACCCTGGCAGTTATCCAACTGCTGGATGTCACACCTTCAGCCACATCCTCCTCCATCTACTGTGACAACATAATTTACATCCAAACTGGGATACTTCTGAGAGCAAGAGGTGGCCCTTAATTAACAACCACACTGGACTAGGGGTGCAGCTTAGTGGGAGAGTGTTTGCCTAGCATGCACAAGGCTCTGGAATCTAACTCTACCGCCACACAGACACAGAAATACAGACAGACACACAGACATATGCAGATACAGACACAGTCTCTCTCTCTCTCTCTCTCTCTCTCTCTTTTACACACACACACACTGAGCAGGGAAACTTCATCCATTGAAACCACTGATTCATGGGAGTGTTTGTTCAGGGAAAGCCTCAGACTTCCCACCTTGTCCTGAGGAGAACTCCAGGAGTCTTTTTTAACTCCTGGTCATTTGTGGGGTCCACAGGTAGCAGCTCCATGTGACAAAATGAGCTTTAGAAAGTAGAGCCAAAATCCCTAGATCCCGTTGTCAACTCTCAACCACTTAGCTGTTTGACTCTGGGTCTCCCTCATGTGCCCTCCCTCAGTTTCTCTACAAAAATAATAGTTTTGTTGTTGTTGTTGTTGTTGTCGTCGTCGTCGTTTTCTCTGCTCACTCCAGACTGTTGTGAAGAGCAAAGCAGCATGTGAACCATGTTAAGACTGGGACACAGGGGTGGGTGCTCACCACTTCTTCGAGGCCGGACTAGCTGTTCCAGGAAAGGTACCACATCCTGGCTTTCCACTGTCTGGGGATTCAGTTCCTAGGGGAATTAAGGGCAGGGCTCAAACAGGACCTCCCAGAGATAAACAATCACAGAGTCTGTCAGAAGAACCATCAGCCAGTAACAGACACAAATCCTAGGGGTTGGCCAAATCTGGGAGTGAGGCTGGGTCCCCATCCCTTTGGGGAGACCAGACAGACTTTAATGCCCTCAGTCCGAATCAACAACATGCACCCTACTGACATATCACACACACACACACACACACACACACACACACACACACACACACACACACACACGTGCTCACGCATACACCAGGCAAACTTTAATGCCTTCAGTCCCAATCAACAACCTGCACCCTATTTACGTACCACACGTACACACACACACACACACACGCATATGCATGCATGCACACACACACACACACACGCACACACACACACTTGCAGGCATGCACACACGCACAGGATCTCAGGGAGGTGGGGCAGAGACAGACAGCATGTATGCATATGTGATTCGTATCATTCATATAGCCTGTCTCTGGTGTCAGGCTCAGACCCCTCAGAGTCTCACCTCACAGCCAATCAGCACTTTTCACTCGGGTAGCACAACTCTTACCTTGGTAGAGTTACCTCCTTACATCCAGATCACCCTCGTTTACACCCCGACATACCCACGTGGGCTGGTTCAGTCCGCACACTCAGTCATAAACTAGTGTCAGCCGGAGTCTTCCAGCACACACAGCTCAACGCACACACCTCACACACAACTGTCACAGCCAACCAACACCTCAGCTCAGGCACAGCTTTCCATGCTGGCATCCTGTACACAGCATCCACACCTACTCACAGGGGGCTCCCGGTGGTCCTCTGCTGTCAGCTCCTCCTGAGAAGGCTCCTGCTGGGAAGGAGGCAGCGTCACCTTGTCCTTCTCCTGACATCTCATCCTCCACCCCTTCTCCGATCCCCTGGCCCTCTGCCCACCCGGCCCCCATCTGCTTCTCTGCATTTTCTGCTCCTAATGTGCCCAGAAAGGGGTATGCTGAGGGCCTCACCTGGGCAGACAGCGTTGCCCAGCTCCCCAGGCTGACCACGACCAGCAGGAGGCCAAGGCAGGCCAACGCCAGGCCCAGGCTCAGCACCAGCGGGGCCAGCAGGGCGGTGCCCGGCTCCCCCCGGCGCCCCCTCCGCCTCTGGCTCCGACGGGCGGCCATGGGGGCGGGGGGCTGTGCCTGCCTCACCGCCCCCCCATCCCGGGACCCGAGGGATGGGGAGGGGGAGCTGGTGGGCGGATCGGGCCAGGGGAGAGGGAGGGACCAGGGAAGCGGGCCGGAGGGGGGCGGATGAGGACAGGAAGCCGGACACTGTTTGTGTGATTAAACTCCAGCCTCCCCGGAGTGCTTTGCAAGAAAGAGGCGTCCTGTGCCCTGGCGCGTGCTAGCAGGCGACCGCAGTGGCACTCCAGACCAAGGCCTGTGAGGGCCAGTGAAAGCAGAAGTGGACAGGCATCCACCCAGGCCAGTGTGCCAGGGTGTCCCCGGGAACTCAGCACCGCCCCAGTATGTTGAGCCCTCCCACAGCCATCATTAATCATGAAAATGCCCCCAAAGGGCTTGCCTGCAGGGCGATCTGATGGAGGCAGTTTCTGAGTTGAAATTCCCTCTTCCAGAATTCTCTAACTTGTTTCAAGTCGGCAATAACTACCTCTTTCCCAGCGTAGGGTACTTTTCAGATCATCCTGGGTTTCGGGGGTTTTTTGTTTCTGTTTTTGTTTGGTTTTGGTGTTTTTGAGACAGGGTTTCTCAGTGTAGTCCTGGCTGTCCTGGAACTCACTCTGTAGACCAGATTGGCCTCAAACTCAGAGACCCGCCTGCCTCTGTCTCCTGAGTGCTGGGATTAATGCACTCAGGAGACAGGGATCACCACTTCGGCAATGAAGAATATTTTTTTAAAATTATGTATTTTATTTTATTTTGGTTCTTTTTTTCGGAGCTGGGGACCGAACCCAGGGCCTTGCGCTTCCTAGGCAAGCGCTCTACCACTGAGCTAAATCCCCAACCCCATGTATTTTATTTATATGAGTACACTGTTGCTGTGTTCAGACACACCAAAAGAGGGCCTCAGATCCAATTACAGATGGTTGTGAGCCACCATGTGGTTGCTGGGACCTCTGGAAGAGTAGTCAGTGCTCTTAACCACTGAGCCAGCTCTCCACCCAAGAATATTTTTTTAAAGCTAGTTTGTGACGTTGTCTTTGTGTGCTGTATGTGACTGCTTGAGCACGTGTGTACATAGAGGCCAGAGGCCTCACTAGCTCTCCACCTTGTTTTAGGAGAGATAGTGTAGTGACAATTCTGAAAACTTTTTTTTTAAACAGAAATGTGAGAACGTGTTTTTGTTTTAATCCCAGGTATGGGTACGTGAGGCTGCTTCAGAGCAGCTGACCGTGGTTTGCCTCTCGCTCTAGCAGAGGCGTGGTTTTGCCAGCTGCGGACAGTTTCTGAGATTGTGTGACTTGGAATTCTGGGAACTTTTCAGAGGGTCTATAAATGCTGGGGCCCCAGTGCAATAGGCAGGGGTGGTGGCTGTTGTGTGTTCAGGGGGTTGGTCGAAGTTAGAGTTGTGCTCAAAGAAGAGAGGAAAGGAATTAGATTCCGAGATCCCTCCCACTGCCCCCCAGCCCCCAATCCTTCTTAGCCTTACTTTGACTCATGGTTCTGTTCCAAGGTTGAAGGGCTACACTCAGTGATGGCCTTCCTGTTGCCAAAGTCCTAAGTAGCACAGAACATCACAGGGTGACAGAGAGAGAAAGCATGAGAGTGGCCAAACTGGTTTTATGGCCAACACATTCTGAAGATAACCCACTAATTCGTTCATTGCGTAGATGGATTGATTAGGGTTGATTAATCTTCTATTAAGGGCAGAGCCCTATTCACCTCTCGACCAGGTCCCGACCCACCTCCCACTATCTCCTAGTGAGGATTAAATTCCAACATGAGTTTCAGAGGGACAAACCATATAAGGCCATAGAAGATGATATAAGTAAAATGTGTAAAAAGAAAAAAAAAAAACCCAGGTAGAATTAAAGAATAAACGCATGACTGAGGTGAAAATAATTAAACTATAATAGAACAATAGTACTTAATTGATAAATACCAAAAAAAATTTTTTTTGCCATATTCTTCTTAGAATGACATATAAGTTTGAGTGCATGGAGAGTTATGGCTTGGACATAAAGGATCTCCCAAAAGCTGGTACCCAATAAGATGTGCAGAAATAGGTTTTTGAGAAGTGGTTGGATCTTGAGGGACGATTGATGGATTCAAACTTTGATTTTTTTTAAACTTTAATATTTTTTAATTTTATGTGTGTGGGGGTGTTTGCCTGCATGTATGTCTGTGCACCACATACATGCAGTACCTATGGATGCCAGAAGAGGGCGCCAGGCCCCCCGCAGAACTGGAGTTACAGCCGTTTGTAAGCTGCCATTTGGGCACAGGAAACTGAATCTGGTTTCCCATCTAAACAGCTCTCAATTGAAACTTAGGCTAGGCTATTGGAAGGTGGCAGAGCTGTGAAAGGAGAGCCCTGTAGGAGCCAGGAGATCACCACTATTGTGCATTGCCTTTTATTTTCCTTCCCTGCTTCCTGTACCCCACTTCTCTGCTGGAGGCTCCCCACCACGATGTTCTTCCTCACCATGGGCAAAAGAACAGCATAAGTGACCATGGACTGAGACTTTGGAACATGAGTTCAAATAAATCTCTCCTCCTGGTTGGGGATTTAGCTCAGTGGTAGAGCGCTTGCCTAGCAAGTGCAAGGCCCTGGGTTCGGTCCCCAGCTCCGGAAAAAAAGAAAAAAGAAAAAAAAAAAAAAGAAGAAAAAAAATCTCTCCTCCCTTTGTTTTCTAGGTTATCTTTAGCAGCAATGAAAAATCCAATCAATAAAAAGAAGAAAGCTCAATGCTAGCCCATTGTTTGCCAAAGCTAAGCCCTTATTAACAAGGTCATGATAATGTAAGTCTGTATATAGGGCTGTAACTTTCAGTTTGTCGAGTCCAAAGCAAACTCCAGTTCCCCAAACCCCAAAAGGCAGTCCAACTATTCAGAACTTAGCTCAACCTGGAGCACTAGAAGATGTCTGGCGGTTAGATAAAAGCCAGCATTCCTCAGGAATTTGTGACGCAGGTTCCCCTCTACCAAAGGTCATTTCCCTCATGTCTGGCAGAGGAGACATGGCGACCTGTGGCACCCATCAGCATATCAAACTTATGCTGGTATCGCAAGTACATGGTACATATTTTAAAGTCTAAGCCCTTCTCACCCACCCCACATGCACCCCTAAACTTCCTCAGCTCATGGGCTTCCCTCCCCCAAGCTATCTTGATTATGCACTGTCTCTCTCTGCTCCCGTTCGTCTCACGCTGTTTTCTCTCTAGTCTTCCCTCTCTCACTCTGACAGCCCTGGCCAAGTCCAGTCTGTTTATTTCTTCCTCTCCTCTGGATCCGTCCAGACGCCTCTTCCCGTTCTTCCTCTCATATCCACAGTAAAAACCCTTCCCCTCAGCCATCTGGTGTTGCCAGTTTATACCCAGACTCATCCTTAGAAAAACCCAGACTTGGTCGTCAGTGTGGCAAACCTCACAGATGCTCCCACTGGAATATTATATGTGAGACTAAGAGAGATATTGTGTGTGAAGGGTGCTGGTGGGCAGGGTGGGTTATAAACCAGACACTTTCACCAGGTCACTCTGACAGGGTGGCCAAACAGTAGGTGTTTACTTCCACCATCAAATAACTGGTATAAGCCGGACACACAGACACACCCCTGTGATCCCGACCAGAGGGTGGATACTTTGAAATTAGCTGGGAGTGTGGTGAAAGCTTGTCTCAGACCAGAAAACACCACCATTCGTGTGCTGGGAATATAGGTCAGTGGTAGAGAATTCTCCTGGTCTACGTAAAGGTGCCTGGACCTGCTGGGGGAGAAAAAAAAAAGAAGAAACATTATAAATATCATCTTCACTGCGAAGAGAAAAGGAAGTGACCAGACACCTGACATTTTACACTTTAATAACATCAACAGCACCAATGCTACCACAGAAGGGTGAACAGTATTACATTAGGATCTCAGGAGTGGTACCTAGAAGAGGCAAGCTGATGGAGGGGCCTGCTGGAGATGGCTGACAGGATAGGAAGGGCAGGGCGACATTTCCCATTCTAACATCCCTACTGTATTCTGTCCCGTGAATTTAGGAGAAGGGAAACCCTCCTCCATGGGAGACCTTGTCCGGGAGGGAGTGGGAGTTGCCACCACCCCCACCAGGCCTCCAGTCACACCTGCTAATGGAAAACCGCGAGGATTAGCCCCTCGGAGACACCAGAGCATCTGCAGATCCCATAACTTTGCCTTGAAAAATTAATTTAATACACTTAACCTTTTTGTTCTTGGTTTGCCGCCAGAGCTAAAATTGACTTGCATTCTTCTAGGACGCTGATGGGAAATGACTTGGGAAAGTGTAGGAAAAATACTGAGAGGGAACCTGCCAGCCTCTCTCTTTTTCCTTTTTTTCTCCCCCAACACTGCAGAAAGAGGGGCTTTTCCATTTCCATTTTCTAGGTCACTCAGAGGGGGAATTTCATGTCACCTTTATGTGTCCTACATAGTGATTTGGTGTGTCACTGTGACATCTCCCTGGCCACTGTGTTCCCAGGGCCAGCTAGAGTTTGTGAAATGGACCCACGCTGACGGAGCTGGCAGTGACTAAAGTTAACTCCCGGCCATAGCCTGGGGCAGACAGTAATCACCTAGCTTGCTGGAAGTGAAGAGGTATCTAGGTTGAGGGACTGTCAGTGCTAAAGCCTGGAGAGTTGGGGATGAGTTAGTACAGACTCTGGGGAGGCCTGCACCACCATGCACTTTCTTCTTCTTTTTTTTTTTTTTTTCAATTTATTTTATGTACATGAGTACACTGTAGCTGCCTTCAGACACCCCAAAAGAGGGCATCGGATCTCATTACAGATGCTGGTGAGCCACCATGTAGTTTCTGGGATTTGAACTCAGGACCTCTGGAAGAGCAGTCAGTGCTCCTAACAGCTGAGCCATCTCTCCAGCCCCACCATGCACTTTCAAATGTGTAGCTTCCTTCAGTGAAACAGCACAAAGCCCTGTGCTGCGTGGCTCCTCTCCTCACTCCTGTTACCCTATCCTCCCCCAAACGCTACCACCCTATCTGTGATGAATCTCTAAACGTTTGCCCCACCGTTCATGGGATTCTCCTTTTAGAAGCCTCTTTCCCTGGCCTGGGCGCCTGCGGTTTTCTATTGCTAATAGCGCAGTGTCACAGATTAACTCTTACCTGAGGAGGTCTACGCTGTCCTAGGGTTATAGAGAGATGCAGGACTGAGGGGTCACATCTGCTGAGATCCTTCCTGTCGGCTGTCCTGCTCACACTGGAGGCAAGAGGCAGGGAGGCTTAATGCACGTGTGGGGACAGTCAGCCATGACCTGATGGCACTGTGTTACTTACTGCCTGCTCTGTCCCAGTGACACTTCCCCCAGAGTGCTCAGGCCTGTGTAAAAAATGTGCACGTAACTCCCCCGTGATGGCTAAAGAAAGGTAATATGGTAACAGGTATCCCTTAAGGACCTTTGTCCTTTGCTCTGGAATGCCCGTGAGATCCTAGTGGCCTGCTGGGAAGATAAGAATCCAGTAATGGAGGTCCTGTTGTGAGGGATTTAACTACCTTTTTTACTTTTTTAAAAAAACTTTTATAAACTCATTTATTCTTATTGCTGTGGGGCTGGGATGCCGTGGTCTTTTTATTATTGTATAGCAGGGACGAGGAAGGGAGGGGAGTAAAACCGTGTTCTTGCCTCACTGTGGATTCGGTAGGTAATGTACTGGCCACCTTTGATGTCCAGCTTTATAAATCCTTCCTTTAGCAAGGCAGAGCAAGTGTACTTAACTGCTTATCCATCCGTCCACACACCTGCCTTTAAGATTCATTTTATTATTTATGTGTGTTAATGTCTGTGCGCACGTATGTCACGTGTCTGAGGTTCCCTCCGGAGCCAGAAGGTTTCAGATGCCCTAGAGCTGGAATTCCAGGCAGCTGCGAACTTCCTGATGTCGATGCTGGGAATGGAACTCTGACCCTCTGTGAGAGCCGCAAGCATTGTATTTTGAGACAGGGTTTCTCTGTGTAGAACTTGCTCAGGCTGACCTCAAACTCAGAGATCTGCCTGCCTCTGCCCCCTGAGCGCTGGGATTAAAGGGATGTGCCACATTCGCCCGGCTGCCGGCTGCAGCAAGCACTCTTAACCACTGAGCCATCTCTCAGCCATGGGGGTTACAGGTGTACACCGCAGCCCCTACTACAGAGCTTTGTCTGCTGTGAAATGGTCAGGTGCAGGTAGTTCATGCAAATGCAGGTGTCCTTAGATATTCAACTGTGTCCTGTGCGGAAACGGTCCTCTCCTCCTCGGGGTCCCAGGCTCCACTGTCACCGTCTTGAAGCTGACTTTTTGTTTCTTTCCCTGAATTTTGGCACACTGTAAAAGGAACAGCAAGCATGACAGGGAGTCCTGGACACTCCGCCTGCCAGCAGCTTAATGGAGAACAATTTCTTGGCCTTTCTTTGTCTCTCACGACATTGATAGTTTTAGGTAAGAGCCTGTTGTCTTACAGAGCGCTTCCCGATTGGTTCTTTTCATGGTTAACCTCAGACAATGCTGTCTGAGAGGGGCACCGTGGACCACTGCTGATTCCTCTGTGTGTCTGTTAGGAGGCTGAGGCTCAGCTCATTCCGTATTCTGCTAACCAGCGGACTGGCTAAGGAGGCGTCTGCTGGGTTCCCCCACCTGAAGTCACCTTTCCATCTTATAAAGAATCAGTATTTAGTAGAAGGACATTCAGAGGCTCTGTAACTGTTGTTTCCTGCTGAGGACCAGTCTCGGCTTGGAGGGGGGTTCTGAAGAAGGGGTGTCAAATCGTGGGTCCAAGCTGGTGGCCTGAGTTCTGCTTTCCAGACTGCTGTCTCTGAGTTCTGTTCTCTCTGAAGATCTGCAGACAACTCTCTCTCTCTAGACAGCTTCCTCTGGCTATTCTGCTTGAGACAGTTCTCCAAAAGGCTCTCCCTCCCTATTCGAAAGAAGTCTCGGGATAGCTCCTCATCTGCAGACCATAAACCCAGTCTTGTATTTTACATATCAGTCCAGTCATTTACTCCAGACTTCCTGTTAATTATCCTATGAATCAGCATCCCAAGACCCCGGCCCCTTAATTCTTCCGAGACTGCAGTTACACATTTCTTTTTTTTTTTTTTTTTTTTTTGTTCTTTTTTTCGGAGCTGGGGATCGAACCCAGGGCCTTTCGCTTCCTAGGCAAGCGCTCTACCACTGAGCTAAATCCCCAACCCCAACACATTTCCTTTCAACCTTGCAAAGGATTTCAGAGATCTCCCTGCCTCTGTTACGCACAGAGCTAGCTGGGTGGGACCCTGCCCTGAAATTACCATTTCTACCACACCTAGGCCTGACTTTGCTCTGTACCAGGCCAGCCTTGAACTCAAAAATCTCTCTGCCTTTGTCAGCATAAGCAAAGAAACTTCCTTAGTATCTCTCTGACAAGTTGGCTCACAGAGCAGCTGCCTTTGTTCCATTACACCCCTGAAGCTGCCCCTAACTCATACTGTAGCTTTAGACTTTGCATAACTGAGAAACTACATTTTTTTGAGCCCCTGTTTTGAG
The DNA here is from genome assembly GCF_011064425.1 of Rattus rattus. Classification (NCBI taxonomy): domain Eukaryota; kingdom Metazoa; phylum Chordata; class Mammalia; order Rodentia; family Muridae; genus Rattus; species Rattus rattus. Next base: position 49,314,085 of record NC_046162.1, read on the forward strand.
AGGTTTTCCCCCATGGCCTTCAGTGCTGTCCGGAAGGTCCCAGGTGCTAGTGTTTTGCTGAGACATTAGCCCCACCTTCGCCTCCTGGACTCCTTCAGTCTCTATCAAGGAGTTGTTAACTAACGGGAGGGCCTTCCGTAGAGAAGGAATACAAACCATTCACGTTATTATACAAGCAAGCCCTAGGCCCACAGCAGCCTTCGACACTCGTGGAGACCTACGCCTGCTGGCCCTGTCCCAGGGGCGGGAACCAGGTCCTTCTGTCCCCACCAAGGCCACACCAGGCCCTCAGTTTCCTTCAGCTTCCATGTTGCCTGAGTAGTTGCTGCTTTCCTGACTAGGCTGCAGTTGCTGTAGACAGGCTGCAGCAAGCTGTAAGCTCCTTGTTTGCTCCCTGGAGCGATTTTGAATTCAGCCACAGACTCATTATTCGCGTGCATTTTAAAATGAATTATGATGTATTAAATCATTATCCATTTTAATACTTAGATTGTTCATTTGTTTACTAGGAAACATTTCTGCCTGATAATCAGGTTCTATTTCAGCCTCCCAAGTGCCGAGATTACAAGCATTCACCACAAAGTCTGCTTCTCCCTCCCCTTCCTTCCCCTTTCCCTCCCTCCCTCCCTCCTTTCCTCTCTCTCTTCCTCCCTTTCTTCCTCTCTTCTCTCCCTCCTTTCCCATTCAGAACCCATCTCTCTGAGGGGCTCTGCTTCCTTTCTGGGAGAAGGGTAATTAGGAACTATGCTCTAAGCCCCGGCGAGTGAGCCTGGGCGTGTACCTGCCTCTAGGCTCTGTGCAGACCCGGACAGGATCTGCAAACAGTAAACAGGTGGTCCCTGCAGCTTAGAGCGCTGGTCTTTACCACGGTAAAGAGCTTTCTGTATCCCACATTCTAGAAGTCTGAACTGTGTTTTTCCACATCCAGTGTCATGCAGTCTGTCATGAAGCTGGACAGTGGCAGCTTGCCCTAGATCCCAACCCAAGATCTTTTTCCAAGAAATGACTGCACGCTACCCTGTAGATGTGATGTGATGTGATGTAGACAGATGTGAGGTAGATTAGGCAGATCCAGCACTTCCACATGGCCACTGAAGCCCATTGAAAGTCACCGTAATAAATTCCCGTCACTTCTGATCTGGTCCCACCAACTGCCACCTCCCTCACAGTGCTTCCCCAAGGGGCCCTTATCACCAGAGCTGTGTGTCTATATCATTGCTGGGCCTCACTTGCTGCCTGTGCTCTGCCTCCCACATCGCACAGCCGTATGCCTGCTAAGACGGTCTGTCTTAAGGTCCACGTCTCTCCTGGCCCAGCCTGTACCCGGCCCACAGTGAGACTTTCAGTCTGTGTGGGGATTGGTTTCTGGAAATACAAACAGTGTGGTTCATCACTGACATGCTCTCTCTCTCTCTCTCTCTCTCTCTCTCTCTCTCTCTCTCTCTCCTTGTTTGTTTGTTTTTGAGACAGGGTCTCTCTACACAGCCCTGTCTGCCCTGGAACTCGCTATGTGGACCAAGCTGACCTTGAATTCACAGGGATTCACCTGCCCCTGCCTCTGAGTCTGGAATCAAAGGTGTGCGCCACCACACCCACCTCCTATTTCTTCTTTTTTTTTTTTTTTTTTTTTTTTTCTTTTTTTTTTTTGGAGCTGGGGACCGAACAGGGCCTTGTGCTTCCTAGGCAAGCGCTCTACCACTGAGCTAAATCCCCAACCCCCACCTCCTATTTCTTGAATGAAGTGGATTCTCACTGGGCCTTTCAGGTTCTCTGAGACTTGCTCTCAGAGTAGGACTTTCTGTGCCCTATAGCAGCCTGGCTTTCCCTAACCACACCATGATGTTTACTTCCCAGATGGTGGCTGCAGGGACTAGGTCCACTCGTCTGTATTCCCCAGGACCTAGCAGAAGCCTCAGACACTGCTCAACAGAGTACGTTGCATGGAAGAGCTAGTGACCCTGCTCCAATGCCATGACCAGGAAGCAGGGCCTCCAGAATTCAAACCTGTGTCTGCAAAGTGACCTCCTCTCTCCCAACATCTGCTATTTCCCCCTTTGGAGGAGGGGAAAAGGACCCAGTCCTGAAGCTGGGCAGGGTGTGGGAATAGAGCAGGTAAGTGGGTGCCTGGGCTCTGGGCTGGCTGTCATCTGGCGTTTTGCATGCTGACCTTCATGGCTTCAGAGTTTCCCAGGTTGCATCAGTTAACCCAGACCTGCAGGAATGACAGCCTTGAATCACCGGTGAGGGGAAATGAAGAAAGACAGACACACAGACAGACCAAAGCAGCCACTGGGACCAGCATGTCTTACATAGGCTGATGACTTTTGCCCAGCAAGTTTACTAAGAAGCACGGCATCGTATACACTGTTTGCAGAGGGAGGTGTGTGCGGGGTGGGGGAGGCGGTGACCAAGGTCAACAGAAAGCTGTATTGGCAGAAGAGAACACCGGATTCAGCTGCCTTAGGACTGATAACCACAGCCCAGGGGAAAGAGTTGGGTCCCCAGAAACAGAAACCTCAATCTACCCAAGGTACTGGCTCCAGAATCAGACCAAGCCTTACCAAGCCCACACCTGGACAAGGACGCAGAACTAAAGATCCCTCTGAGAAAGTCTTGGGTTGGTAATGGCTCCCCTCAGTCAGCCTTCCTCCCTGCTCCCCATTCAGTCAGTAGCTGCCTTCAGGTTAGGACCGAGCCAGGCGGGGTTGGGGATTTAGCTCAGGGGTAGAGCCCTTGCCTAGGAAGCGCAAGGCCCTGGGTTCGGTCCCCAGCTCCGAAAAAAAAAAAAAAAAAAAAAAAAAAAAAAAAAAAAAGAAAAAGGACTGAGCCAGGCTTCCTAGCCAGCCTCAGCACCTGACTGTGTTGGCGACCTGCTGCTTTGGCTCAGTGGCTAATGTGATTGGTCGGGTTTGGCTCCTGGCCCTTGGCACCTTCTTCTGGCTTGGCCCTGAGCTGCACTTGACTCACCTCTGCCTTAGCTCCGATGTGTCACACCAGCTGCCCTCACTCCAAGCAAGAGAGAGGGCTGTAAGAGCCAGCTGCCCTGCAAACTCAAGAACAGTTAGTCACCTTGTGGGGCGCGGCGGCAGCAGCAGTGTATAACTTTAATCCCAGCAGAGGGAGGCGGATCTCTGTGATGAGTTTGAGGCCAGTCTGGTCTACAGAGTGGGTTCCAGGACAGCCAGGGCTACCCAGAGAAACCCTGTCTCAGAATGAATGAATGAATGAATGAATGAATGAATGAATGAATGAATGAAAGAAACAGTCACAGACCCATGAACGTCCTGAGTGGACCAGCCAGCTGTTAACCCTTTCTGTAGTGGTGAGCTAGGAAATGAGGCACCTGATTTGTTGATCAGCTTTCTGATCCTGTAAGAAATTGCCTATGATAATCAGTCTCAAGAAAGCAAAGTCTGGGGCTGGAGAGATGGCTCAGCGGTTAAGAGCACTGACTGCTCTTCCAGAGGTCTTGAGCTCAATTCCCAGCAACCACATGGTGGCTCACAACCGTCTGTAATGGGATCTGATGCCCTCCTCTGGTGTGTCTGAAGACAGCTACAGTGTACTCATATACATTAAATAAATAAATCTTTTTAAAAAAAAGAGAAAGGGGGGTTTAGCTCAGTGGTAGAGCGCTTGCCTAGCAAGCACAAAGCCCTGGGTTCGGTCCCCAGCTCCGAAAAAAAAGAAAAGAAAAAAAAAAGAGAATGAAATACCAAACAAAACTCAGTGGAAACAAGAGGTCATTGGTTTCTGAGGGAGACTGGCCTCAGACTGGTTATGTGGCTGAAGATGATGATGTGGACCCCTGTTCCTCCCAATGCTGGGATCAAACGCAAAAGCCAATGGATCTGACTGTTTCTATCTATTATCTATCTATCTATCTATCTATCTATCTATCTATCTATCATATATCTATATATATTTATATATGCCACCTATCTATCATATATATCTATTATCTGTCACCTATCTATCTAAACATCATCCATCTATCTATCCATCACCTATCTATACATACATACATACATACATACATACATACATACATACATACACTTTGAACAGGGTCTCACTATGTAGCCCTGGCTGGAACTAGCTCTGTAGAGCTGACCTCGAACTCACTGAAATGCCTGCCTGAGCGCCCCCAATTTCTGGGACTACACGTGTGGCTTTTTTGTTTTTAAGTTGTTGTTCTGTTTGTAAGTTGGTTTTGGTTGCATGAAACCACTGAAAGAGTTCACTCTGAGATACACCGTTAAATGAAAGGAGAAAAGCATTAAAGTGCCTACAGTGTGTAGGCACAGCCTAGTACCGGAAGGAGACTGGAAAACCTGAGAACCTCCAGGAAGACCATGGCGACCGTCACCATCCACCTGACACCTGCAGGCCTGTTGTGAATCAAGAGAAAAACTTTTGTGCAGTTTGCCGAGGAGGGAATTAAATACATCCCATCCTTTTCCTTGAAATACTGGAAATCGAACACAAGGTTTCCTGCGTGCTGGTTGAGCTCTCTATCACTGAGATACCTCTGGATGTGTAAGTACACATCCGGATCTCACACTCGAAATGTGTGTCTCTAGCCTCGGGCCTGAGCCTGAAGGAACCCACCATGCCCATGATGCATTTGGGGTTTCTGGCCCAGTGATGCTGTTCTGAGACCATCTGTTTCTTGCTTTGGAAGCTCTCTCATTTACATTCTCCTGTTCTCTCTGTCCCAGGAGGCGTGACCTCTGACTTCTTGCACCAACAGATGCCCTCTTGCCAGAAGCATCTGATCGACGGAGGGTTTAAGGAGCAATATTTAAAGGTAGAAGCACAAAGAGGAGACTCCTCCTGCTGACTTTAGACCAAGTACTTTCACCAAAAAGTTGTTTTTGTTTTGTTTGTTTAGTACAGCATATATTTATGTTCTGGTTTGCTTTTGAAACACGATAGCCCAGGATATCTTAGGACTCAGTACGGTAGCCTAGGCCTTGGGTTTTTGGTGACCCTCTGGCCTCAGCTCCCTGAGCACTGTGGTTACAGGCCACGCCTGTGCTGCTTCCTGCTAGGTACGGATTTTCCTGAGGAATTTTCCAACAGGGAAATGGCTGAGAAGAGGGAAGTGAGGGCCAAGGCTGCCGTTCTCTGGAAGAGCAGTTGCCTGGACCACGCCTAGCCCTGTAGCCCTGTGTTTCACCCATCACATACATAAGGAAAAAAACGTAACAAAAAAGCAGTAGCCAGGCAGTGGTGGCACAACTTTGATCCCAGCACTCCGGAGGCAGAGGCAGGCAGATCTCTGAGTTCAAAGCCAGCTTGGTCTACAGATTGAGTTCCAAGACAGCCAGGGTTACACAGAGAGAGACCCTGACTCCTGAGTCAAAAAAAAAGGGGGCGGGGAGGGGAAGGCTGGAGAGAAGGATCAGTGGTTAAGAGCACTGGCTGTTCTTCCAAAGATCCTGAGTTCAATTCCCAGCATGTGAGGCAAAATACCCATGTATGTAACATAATTTTTTTCAAAAATTAAGATTTATTTATTTTATATATGTGAGTACACCGTCGCTGCCTTCACACACACCAGAGGAGTGGACACTTTCAAGGCTAGAGTGACGTTTGCAGATCCTAGGAGCTGTGAGGCAAACATGGAAAGGAAGGAAGCTGCTGCCTGCAGGAAAATTACCCAGAGAACCCTGCTCTCAGCCCTGGAGTTCCACATCTGGTGTGTGGGACTGGAATATGCGTCCCAGGTGACGACTGTGAGTCACCCCTCCAGCAGCCCCAGGATCTGACCCCACCGCTCAGTGTTCTGCCCCAGCCCTGAGGAAGGGGGACCAAGGCAAACGCTGGGCCTGAGGCTGGTGACTGGCCATCGGATAGGCAGGCCTGCTGGCCTTCATCTCTACCCAACGCCCTGGGTGGGACTGAGGCAGCAGAGCCCTTAGCTGGAAGGAATAAAAACCAACCAGGGTAGGTTTCAGCAGGAAATGAGGGGACGGGGAGCCACACAGAGCTCCTAGAGTCTCTGGGAAGATTGTACAATCAGACTTGAATAGCAACCTGGGTTAGGGAAAGCACAGTGTGGGAGAGGGCCTCTCTGCAGAGGATATTCCTGCCCTAGCCCATTGGGACTTAGTCTCCTAGCCTGGACCTCTGCACAACTGAAAGCAGACGCTGGAGGCCGCTGCTTCCCTGACTCACTTCTCTCAATTTGTTCCCTCACTCATCCCAACAAAGACTGAATAGGCAGTGGTCCCCCTGCCTCAGACAGAGGCTATTCCCCATCTGCTTCAAGGCATGCTGGGAACCTGTACAGAGAGTAGAAAGTCTACCTTCTCTCAACATGCACAGTGCTGTGGATACTGTAGAGGTGGGGGTGAGTCTCCCAGTTCTTGTGTTCTTGAAGGAGTGGCTGGCTGGGCAGGTAAAGGCCCTTGCTTTCAGGCTTGGTGATCTGAGTCCAATCCCCAGGACCCACATGTTGGAGATGGAGGATTGACTTCCATAAGTGGTCTTTTGACCCTGTAAGTGCAATCTCCCATGCACAGTGAACAAACATGTCTTCTAACGAGGGAGACATACAGACATAGTTTAAGCAGAAGTTTACTTAGCAAAGCCATACCTGCAAGGCTAAGCAGTGCATACACTCCAAAAAGAGGTCAGAGTTGCTGCCTTAAGCCAGGGAACACAGCAGCCTAGTGGTTTCCATGCTCTGGATTTTAAAGAAGCTCTATGAATATTTATAAAGCGGGAGTCACATTCATGGCTCAGGGTGATCCCTTTTCTGTCCCAAATGATGGTGGATCAGATCTCCCTTTTAGGGTGTCTCCTCCCATGAGCCCCACAGAAAGGGGCTGATGTCAAACTCGCCATGTAAATGACATTATTGTGACATCAGGCCACTAAGGATGCAGACCCTTTGTCACTGCACATGTGTGATGGATTGATGTGGGTTTTGGACACTAACTGTAGTAGCTTCAGGCCATCTAATCACAAAGGGGCCACTCCCAAGACAGTTCTCTTTGCTTTCGGCATCTAACTCCTTGTCCTGGGTGGTCTGGGATGGTCTTCTTTCTGGAATTCATGAGAGCTCTTTTAGAAGCTGTTCTTGTCCACAATCAGTCAGGTTTCTTTTTGTTTTGTTTTGAGATAGGGTTTTTCTGTGTAGTTCTGGCTGTCCTGGAACTCCCTCCATAGACCAGGCTGCCTTCAAATTTCAAGATCCACCTGCCTCTGCCTCCTGAGTGCCAGAATTTTGTTTTGTTTTAAGAGATAAAGGCTTAGATCACCACCCAGCACTTGAGTCAGTTTTAGTTGTACCCACTATAGGGATCTGAGAAGGGGTTTGGTGCTCTGAGAATATTCCCCTGAAACAGGCCTGGGTCTGGGAGCCACTCAGAGCCTGTTGAAGCTGGTTTTGTTGTTTTTTTTTCCTAGTCTTTTTCCCTAATCCTGACCTTTTCCTGGTCAGCTTAGCTAACCTGGAACCAGAACCAGAAGCAAGCCATTTTTTTTCCCTCATTCCCAGGGTTCCTAGCCTCACAGGCTGAACGCTAAAGTGCCTTTGAGAGACCAAACCTTTTTGGGTTCAGACTCCACCTTAGAGAACCTGACCTAAGGTTGAACTCAAGTTAACTAACAGGCCAGTACCTAGCACCAGTTTCCAGGTTAGCCCCCAACAAGACCTGTGTCTACCAGTTTTCAGGTTACCCCCCCCAACAACTCTGCACCTCCAGGTTACAAGCCTGCCCCTGGCACTTCACGTCCTAACAACCATCAATCGGAGGAAAATAGAAGCTAAGGTTATGGTTTGGCTCCCAGCACCAGCCTATGTGTTAAAGGCCATAATGGCTCCCCCAGTCAGATGTGTACCAGGCTGGTACCCCTTTCATGCCTCTATAAATGCTTGTCTAAAACTAGGCTCAGGGCTCCTCCTTCCTGCTGTGTCAGGGTTGGCAGGGAGCCCAAGCTCGGGGGTTAAATAAAGAGACCCTAATGTGATTGCACTGGATTCGGCTTCATGGTGGTCTCTTTGGGGTTCGTGAATGTTCCATGTCACAACACCTTTCATCCCTAACCTTTGTGTTAAGAGTATGGGGGATAGGGGCTGGGGATTTAGCTCAGTGGTAGAGCGCTTACCTAGCAAGCGCAAGGCCCTGGGTTCGGTCCCCAGCTCCGAAAAAAAGAAAAGAAAAGAAAAAAAGAGATAGACTCTCGCTCTGCCATTCAGACTAGACTTGAACTCCTGGGCTCCCATGAGCTTCCTGCCTCAGCCTTCCAGAATGCTGCTTGCACGTCTGCCTTGACACGGCCACTATTCTGAAGAACGAAGACCTCCCCTTAGCCTGCAGAAGGACAGGAGACATTTCTCTGGAGAAGAAAGGAGCCTGCGTTAAAAAAGTGTCCCCCAAAAAATGTATTTCCCATCACCAGCTGTACACGCAGCTAGAGTACTCATCCGTTAAAATTCATTCATAGGGAAAATTTGTAAAAAGTAAGTAAACATTTCATGAATTGTATGTTAACCTCGTGTGGGAGCCATGGTAACCTCCCTTGTGCTGTTTAAATTTAGTATATGTGCAGTCAAAGCAAGCATTTTGCATTGTTCAGACAGAGCCTTCCTCTGCAGCCCAGACTGTCCCCACTTACTGTATACCTCAGGCTTGCTTTAAATTCCCGGCAACCCTCCTGCTTTAGCCTCTGAGTGCTGGGATTACAGGTGTGGGCCACCAGGGCCCGCAGCGGACTTCTCACTATAATCCATAATTTATATAGGAGGTAGAAAGAACGCTAATAGCTGGCAGCAGGAACTCCAGCCTCTGTCATGCCGACAGAGGTAAAAGCCAGGCAGGGCGTTGCTCACCTACAGTCCCAGCATTCGGGAGGCTAAAGCAAGAGCATCCGGAGCTGTAGGCCAGTTCTCTGAAAACCATAAACAAACAAACAAACAAAAACCAAGCAGGCATGAGAGGAAGCACGCAAACAAAAATATGAGTTCAAAGGTTAACTGTTTAGGAGCGTGGTAACCCCAGGACTGGGACCAGAAATGGATGAGTCCTCGAAGGAAAGGAATGAATTACTTGAGCATGTCTGAGTGCTGAGGGGGAGGGTGTAGAAGCAGATGGAGAAGCCGGTGTTGATCCTGGATCCTCAGGCGGTGTCACCGACCAGGGATAAAGTGGGATGGCAGGTTGTGAGAAGAGCCAGCGCTGATCTGACTCAGGAGGGAAATCCTCACTGAGAGCGAGGGGAGGGCTGTGCGGGCGCAGGGTCAAGGAGAGAGGAGATAAATGCCCGAGAAGGCTAGTGCAGCTGTACTGTTGGCCAGTGGGGACCACCTTCCTCCTTTTCAGCTTCCTGCTCCTACTCCATCCTCCAGCCGGATCTCAGCACAGCAAAGCCGGACGCCATCATTCCGTCCGGTGACGCCGAGGCCTGCATGGCGCCCCCTTGCCAAACTCAGCACAGCCCCCGATCCCCACCCCAGGCGTAACTACCTAGTGTGCGCATTATTGATTATTTCGGGCGGGATCTTTTTATTATTGCCGAGAAAGGATGTTCTGGGACTTGTGAGGAATTCCGCATTATCCTCGCACTTCCCACTAGACGCTTTCCCCTTTGCCTGGTTGCTGGAACCAGAAACATTCCCGGATGTTGAAAACTGTCCCCGTTGACTGTTGCAGTCTGGGCTGCGGAGGAAGGCTCTGTCTCAGAACAACACTATAAAGTGCTTATGTTGACTGTGGAGCAGAGACTCACAACTGATTAAACATCATGGCCCAGAGGATCTCTCCGGAGCTTCTCCCTGGTTTGTCCTCTTGCCTGCCAAGTCTCTGCACAGATTTCAGCCTATCAGTGAGGCTCCCATGACAGCTTATTAAATCCTTTATCTGGTCTCACCTTGGAATTCCCCCTCCTCCCGGGCTTCTCCTCTTTCTTCCATAACAACTATTACCATCGGAAATGCTTCAGGATTTATTATATTTCTCATGTGTCGTCTCCTATTAACTTTTAAAAACGGCTTATTCATGTACGTATTTGGGTACTTGGCATACATGTACATCTGCACACCAGAGGACAACACCAGACAGGTGTGGGCTGCCCTGTGGGTACTGGGAATTGAACTCAGAACCTTTGCAAGAGCAGTGAGGGCTCTCAACCACTGAGCCATCAGGTCTCTAGGTCCTCATGGGCTGGTCTGTGACATAGTACAAATAGCTTATAGGGTCCGGACTGAGACTTTCACCAGTTCACATCTAATTAGTCATGTTCTTGTCCAGCCAAGTCATGATTAAAGACATTTAACAAAACAAAACAAAGCAAAACAAAAAAGACATTTAACATGTGGGAAACAGGGTAATTCCTTACAGTTAGGTGACAGTGGGAGGTCAAGCACACGCCTTTGATCCCAGCACTCAGGAGACAGGGGCAGAAGGATTTCTGAGTTTGAGGCCAGCCTGGTCTACAAATTGAGTCTAGGACAGCAAGGGCTCTGTTGCACAAAGAAACCCTGTCTCGAAAAACAAAACAAAACAAAAAACTGAAAACAAAAAGATAAAAACAGTAAAGAATGAAGAGAGAAATTTCTAGATGCTAGAAATGCTTCAGTTTTTTTAATTTTTTATTTTATTTGAATGCTGGAGTTGGAACTGATGATGTGATGTCACACCCAACTATACAGGCTTTTTTTTTTTTTTTTTTTCCGGAGCTGGGGACCGAGCCCAGGGCCTTGCGCTTGCTAGGCAAGTGCTCTACCACTGAGCTAAATCCCCAACCCACCCTTTTTTTTTAAATAAAGAAAAGTGAGGGGCTGGAGAGGTGGCTCAGCAGTTAGCGCACTAACTGCTCGTCCAGAGGAGCTGGACTCCTAGCACCCGCAGCCCACTGTCTATGACTCCAGTTTCAAGGGGATCCCTTTTCTCACCACTACACACATGGGGTGTACATACATACTTGCAGACAAAACACCCACATGTGCAAAAATAGAATTTAAAAGAGATAGGGGAGGGGGGAGGGAAGGAGGGAGAGAGAGAGAGACAGAGAGAGTGAGAGAGAGAGAGAGAAAGAGAAAGAGAGAGAGAGAGAGGCAGTACCTCATATCTAATCCCAGATCTCTGAAGGTAGAGGCAGGGGGATTGCCTTAAAATCAAAGCCAGCCTCTACTACATAGTGAATTCCAAGCCAGTTTGGGCTCCAAAGGAAGGTTCTGCCTTAAAAAAGCAGGAAGAGGGCTGGAGAGATGGCTCAGCGGTTAAGAGCACTGACTGCTCTTCCAGAGGTCCTGAGTTCAATTCCCAGCAACCACATGGTGGCTCACACCCATCTGTAATGGGGATCAGATGCCCTCTTCTGATCTGTCTGAAAACAGCTACAGTGTACTCATAAATAAAATAAATCTTTAAAAAAAAAAAAAAAAAAAAAAAGAGAGAGAGAGAGAGAGAGAGAGAGAGAGAGAGAGAGAGAGTCAAACAATGAGAAAGCAAAGCCAGACAGTCATCACTTGTGTGAGGGACTGCCATGTCATAACTGCCTCACGTGATGGGAGTGTCTCACGTGACGGGAGGGGTCAGGGCTCTGCATATCTGCCTTGAACATCCCTCCCGTAAGCTTGAGCCGGTGGAATGTGGCTGCCCAGGTGCCTCTGATTAACTCGAAAGTCCTGCCCAAGAGCCTCCCTGTTCACCTTGGCACTGGGATCACAGGGAGAAAAGAAAACAAAACAAAAAAACCGAACCAACCAACCAAGCAAACAAAGGAACCAAAACCAAAATCCAAATTTTTCGGTCTGTCCTCCCAAAAGGTCGAGGTAGACACCTCCCTACCCTTCTCGGCGGTGAGTCACGAGGGTTCTCAGAAACACCCTGATTGCAGGCTGATGCTTTGCGGGGAAGCAGGTGAGGTAATGAGGCTTGACCTTGGACCTGCGCCCTGGGCTCTGTGTTAGCAGACAAAGACTTATCTGGGAAGCCACGCAGAGAGTTTGGTACTTTGGGTCCTAAAGCTGTGAAGGTCTCAGGCACACCGAGATAGGTTACTGGATCTGTTCCAGATGGCAGTGAAGGACTCACACCGGAGGGTCCTCAGATGTGGACTTTGAATGACAGGACAGGGCAAAGGACATGTGAAGACCATGCTAAAGAGATGCTCGCCGACTTTCTGTGTTCACACAGTTTGTAAGTTCTTTGAGAACTGTCAAGCAGCTGAGGCGCACGATGCTTCTGTGGGAGCATTTACTGCTCTTTCTGAGGGCCAGGATTCCAGCACCAGCATGGCGGCTCACACGCATCCGTAACTCCAACCCTGGGGATATTATGCCCTCTTCTGGCCTCTACCGGTACTGCACGAGTGTGGTGCACATACATGCAGGTAAAACACTCATACACATTTAAGTAAAACAAATATGTAATAAAAAGTTTCCGTGACTTGTTCTCTACTTGTGCTTGTCAAAAGTAATACACATATGATCGGGTCTCCCTTCATGGACCCCAGGACAGTGATGGATAGAATCAGAAAAGGGGAAATGCTTGTCTCATTTTTTTTTTTTTGGTTCTTTTTTTCCGGAGCTGGGGAACGAACCCAGGGCCTTGTGCTTCCTAGGCAAGCACTACCACTGAGCTAAATCCCCAACCCCTCATTTTTTTTTTTAATCTTTTTTTTTTCTTTTTTTCGGAGCTGGGGACCGAACACAGGGCCTTGTGCTTGCTAGGCAAGCGCTCTACCGCTGAGCTAAATCCCCAACCCCTGCTTGTCTCATTCTTGATGTTGAAAGAAACCCCTATACCTCATCACTGAGAATGGTCTTCTCTTTTTGGTAATCTTATGGTTTAATTCAATACCACCACAAGGCTAGTTTCCAACCTTTCAGCATGCCAAATGTCCTCAACAGGTGTTTCCAGAGAGGTTTACTGGAAGAAGGATGACCTACTCCGAACGTAGCATCAGTGACTACAAAGGGAAAGAGGCTTCCTGTAGGTTTGAAGAACTTGGGCTTAAACACTCTGAGGAAATGAAAGATTCCTGAGTTTTCAAGCCTGGGCAGAAAAACTCACGTAGCAAGCGTGAAGTGTTTCTCAAGAGCTGACACTTTGTGTCCTAAAGCTGTGAAGGTCGCAGGCACACCAAGATGAGTTGCCTGATCTGTTTCAAGTGGCAGTGAAGAACGCACACTGGAGGGTCCTCAGGTGGCATGTGGATTTTGAGTGACACCTAGGACTTTTGATCCCAGCACCAAGAGGCAGAGCCAAGTGAATCTCTGAGTTCCAGGCCAGTCTGGTCTCCAGAGGGAGTTCTGTTGTAGCCAGAGCTGCATAATAACCCTTGTCGCAAAACCAAGAAGAGGAGGAAGGGAAGAAAAGGACACCTGTGGGCACCGGCGTTCCTCAGACATCTTTCCTGACTGCCGCTAGAGCGTGACCAGCGGACTCAGACTCCGGTTGCCATGGTTTCCCTGCCCATCTCTTAGTCCCACAGAGGTGGAGTTGTCTCCGTTCTTGAATTACAGTTGGTATGATTAGATCAATCGATTGTAGCAGAATTTGTATCCGGGCTGTGAAACAATCCCGGGAAAGTGTAGACAACTGCTCCATCCAGCTGACAGTGAGGCAGGCAAGGCTGTGATTTACGACTCATGGCCGTCTCTGGCTACCCTTACCTTCTAATTCATCCCCCCACCAGACTCTCTTTAAATAAACTTTTTGTTCTTTTTTGTTTTGTTTTGTTTTGTTTTGTTTTTTATTGTTTTTGTCTTTTCAAGACAAGAGTCTCTGGAGTAGCCCTGAACTGTCCTGGAACTCACTCTGTAGACCAGGCTGGCCTTGAACTCACAGAGATCTGTCTGTCTTTGCTCTTTGCCTCCCAAGTGTCTGGCAAGGGGCCATTTATCTGTTAACTTTAGCTTTTTTTTTTTTCTTTTCTTTTTTTTTTGGAGCTGGGGACCTAACCCAGGATGTGTGTGTGTGTGTGTGTGTGTGTGTGTGTGTGTGTGTGTGTGTGTTTATGTGTGTGTGTACTATGTGTGTGTCTGTGTTAGAGGTAATCACTCAGACACTACGTATAGCCAATCCAAAGTCTTAGGGTAGTGGTGGCACAAGCTTTTAATCCCAGCACTCAGGTGTCAGAATCCGGCCTGGTCTACAGAACGAATTCCAAGACAGCCAGGGTTTTGAGTCAGAGAAACCCTGTCCAAAAAAAAAAAAAAGGGTGGGCAGGGTCTGTCTCTGTGTGTGTGTATGTGTGTGAGTGTGAGAGAGAGATAGAGAGAGAGGTAGAAAGTGTCTCAGATAAAACAAAAATAAACAAACAAAAAACAACACAAAAGAAAAGAAAAAGATATGAAACTCCTGCAGGACATGGTGTTAGAGCCCGGATAACCCAGCACTTGAAACTGGAGGCAGAAGGATCAGAGTTCAACACCAGCCTCACCTAGAAAAGAAGAAACCCCTGGACGAGAGAGACTCCTGGCCTCCTACAGTTTCAGTATAAAGGCACAAAGTAAATCCTCAAACAAAGACTCCGTTGAGCTGGCCCGTCCCCATAACCCCAGGTTCTTAGGAGGAAGATCTAGGGAACATAGACAGCCTTTGTCTCAAAACACCGGAAAAATCACAAAACAAAAGCTCATTTCAGCAAAGGAGATATGGGGGGCAGGAGGGAAGAGCCCTTCTTGACTCTAGAGAAAAGTGAATGTCTTCTGAGAGAAGCTACACTGTAAATCACCACCACCACCACACACACACACACACCACACACACACACACACCACATACACACCACACACACCACACACACACACACACACACACCACACACCACACACACACACACATACAACACACACACAAACACACACACCCCACACACACACCCCCACACACCCCACACACACACACACCCCCCACACACACACACCACCCCACACACACACACACCCCCACACACCCACACACACACACCCACACACACACACACACACACACACACACACACACACACACACACCCACACACACACCCCCACACACACACACACACACACACACACACACCCCCCACACACACACACACACACACCCCCCCCTCAGGGGACCTTCAACATGCCCGTTCAAAGGACCGTGGGGTTGGCGGCGAAACAAGTCCCAGCTAGCCAGGCAAGTTCTCCCCGGAGGTTTGAGCTCAGGGAGAGGGAATCAAAGATTCCCCACAGACAGGGTTCAGAGGCAAAGAATAGCTCACGAGCAAAAGCTACAAGCAGATAAGGCACCATGCGGGAGCTGAAAGGCGGAGCCACCAAGGCTTT
Organism: Rattus rattus; assembly: GCF_011064425.1. NCBI lineage: Eukaryota > Metazoa > Chordata > Mammalia > Rodentia > Muridae > Rattus > Rattus rattus. The sequence continues at coordinate 49,329,361 of NC_046162.1, forward strand.
GCTGCACAGAAGAAGCCTCTGGTAAAGACAACTGACCAGGCTTAAATAAATCTTTAAAAACAAAAACAAAAACCCACGGTCCAGGGCTCAGCGGTATGGCCTTTGTCTAGCAACTTGGCCCGCCCCACCCCCACCCCCTAGAGGGACTGGGGAAGGAGAGGGCAAAGACTGGCCTCAGAATCAGTCCCAGTCGTCTGGGCATGGGCGTGGTGACACACACCTTTAATCCCAGAATCCAGGCTTAAGAGGTGCGGGTCAGTAATCCCAGTCACTAGGGAGCATCTTTAGGTCATAATTTAAATGCCCTCCGTAGTGGGGCCCTTTCTCAAAATAAAGATTCTAAAAAAGAAAAAAAAATCAAAATTATTTTTTGCCAGAAGTTGTCTGTGGTTGTTTCGTTTTGTGAACTGGGCTGGAGAGATGGCTCAGCGATGTAGCGCACTTGCTGCTCTTGCAGAGGATCCAGATCCAGGATGGACTCCATGAACCTACCTGATGTCTCCCAACCACGCATAGCTCAGTTCCAGAGAACCCGACCCTCTATCCAGCCTCCATGAGCACTGCACACCTGGGGCCAAGCATCCACACATAAAACAAAGGAGTCTAAAACCTTTTAAATGTTATTACTTTGAGACAGGATCTATCTCCTGTAGCCCAGGCTAGCCTTGCACTTGGCTATGAGAGGCTAATCTGGAGCTCCTGATCCTCCAGCCTCTACCTTCCAGGTGCTGGGTTGCAGGTGTGTGAAGCACCATGGCCGCTTTGACATTCTGTAAAATGAGTAGAAATTATCAGTCGGTCCCTGTACCCTTCAGCCTGCAACACTTCAGCAAGTCTAAGGAAAAGGGAACTATCTGAGGAGGCACAGGAGAATGGAAGGGACGTGCATAAGAAAAGAACGCCTCAGCTGCGGCCAGAGAGAACTATATGAATGAATGAAACTATAAAGAATTAGACAGCAGGCCTCTCAGCAGCAAGGGAAACCGCGGGGGAGGGGCAACCTACGACGCGGTAAAAACCCATTATCAAACACCACAGACTCGGGGCTGGAGAGATGGCTCAGTGGTTAAGAGAACTGACTGCTTTTCCAAAGGTCCTGAATGTACTCACATAAAATAAATAAATCTTTAAAAAAAAAAGAAAGAAAGGGGTTGGGGATTTAGCTCAGTGGTAGAGCGCTTGCCTAGGGAAGCGCAAGGCCCTGGGTTGGTCCCCAGCTCCGAAAAAAAAGAAAGAAAGAAAGGAAGGAAGGAAGGAAGGAAGGAAGGAAGGAAGGAAGGAAGAAAGAAGGAAAGAAAGAAAGAAAAACTAGGCTGTCCAGGGCTCAGCGGTATGGCCTTTGTCTAGCCTGTAACTTGGCCCGCCCCACCCCCACCCCCTAGAGGGACTGGGGAAGGAGAGGGAAAAGGCTGGCCTCAGAATCTGCCGGGCGAGGGCGTGGCTGCACACACCTTTAATCCCAGAATCCGGGAAGCAGAAGCGGGCAGAGCTCTGTGAATTCAAAGCTAGCCTGTTCCACACAGTGAATTACTGGCCAGGCAGGAATACAGTGAGCCCCTGTTTCAAAACAATAACAATAGCAGTCCCTGTAAACAAACAAGGAGCAATGTCAGCTAGAATTGGAAGTGGACGAGATGGTGGAGCAATTTACGTCCCTGGAACATTACATTAATGGACCTCAACATCTAAGTATGATGCCAAATGAGGTTACCAGTGTAGCAGACATCGAGGAAGGACCAAGAGAAATACTAACATTCCGCTGTGACTTAGGCGCGCACCATCAAAAATAACATTAAATGAAACACGAACATCAAAACCCCCACTTCACTAAAGTAATGACCAAGTCATTGAGCAGATAAACTAAAAAGTCCGGGCAGGGGACATTGGAGAGATGGCCCATTCAATAAGAGCACTGGGTGCTCTTCCAGAGGACCCGGATTCAATTCCCAGCATTCACGTTGCTATTCGGAGCCATGTGTAACTCTCAGTTCCAAAGGATCTGACGCCCTCTTCTGGCCCCTGAAGGCAATGCATGGGTGTGGTCGCACAGCTATACATGCATCCGTACATGTAAAATAATTAAAAAGAAAAAAAAATATAAAAGTAGCCTGGAGGTGGTGGTGGCACACGCCTTTAATCCCAGCACTCGAGGCAGGTGGATCTCTGAGTTCGAGGTTAGCCTGGTCTACAGAGTGAGTTCAAGGACAGCCAGGGTTACACAGAGAAACTGTGAATGGGCGGGGGTGGGAGGTGGGGTGGGGTTACCAAAACAAAAGGAGCTAGGGCTTGTGGCACAGGCCTGTAATCTGAGTCACTGTTCAGGCTGAGGCTAGAGAACTTCAGGTTTCAGGACCAGCAGGGGCTTCAGAGTGAGACTCCAAGGCCTCCCTAAACAACTGAGTGAAATTTTGCCTGAAAAATGAACTAAAATCCCCATTACCACATCGACAAGAAGCAAATTCTCGTCTTTCAAATTTGCCTACTTGCTAATGTATTTGTAACTCTAGAATCAGCATTTTAGGTGCTGGAAAAATAGTCCAGTGGTTAGGGACACCTAGGTTTGATTCCCAGCACCCACATGGCAGCTCACAACCATCTGTAACTCCCACTCCAGGGAATCTATCCAACAACCTCATCCTGGCCTCAGGCATCCGGCTCACCTGAGGAGACAGTGCTTATACACATAAAACAGATAATTAGGGCTGGAGAGATGGCTCAGCGGTTAAGAGCACTGACTGCTCTTCCAGAGGTCCTGAGTTCAAATCCCAGCAACCACATGGTGGGTCACAACCATCTCTCATGGGATCTGATGCCCTCTTCTGATGTGACAGAAGACAGTGACAGTGTGCTCATATATAATAAAATAAATCTTTAAAAAAACAAACATAATTATGGGATTGGGGATTTAGCTCAGTGGTAGAGCGCTTGCCTAGCAAGCGCAAGGCCCTGGGTTCGGTCCCCAGCTCCAAAAGAAACAAAACAAAACAAAAACAAACAAACAAACAAAAAAGCAGATAATTATAAAATATTTTAGGGTTGGGGATTTAGCTCAGTGGTAGAGCGCTTGCCTAGGAAGCGCAAGACCCTGGGTTGGTCCCCAGCAAAAAAAAAAAAAAAAAAAAAAAAAAGAACCCATAAAATATTTTAAGACTTATTATAATCAATATTTAATGGTTGTGATCACCTGCAAAGCAGCAGAGACTTGTCACCCATTCACAGTTGAGGCCAAAGGCTGTTTTCTGCCTCATTTCCCATCAAGGGGCTAAGGGTTAGACAGATAAGGGGAGGGGTGACTAGGGGCAGAAGGTGGCTGGAGTCTTCCTCAAACTTCTGCTTTGAAACAAAAAGTCCCTGACAATTTAAAACAAAGGCCTTGTGGGCTTTTTCCCCTGCGGGAAAGGCCCTTGCCAATGGACTGGCTAAACAAGTTCTGACCAGATCAGGACGAGTTTACCTAAGCATTGTGGGCCAATCAGCCATCCTGTCTTTCTTCAAACTGACCAACCCTAAATCGGGAGGAATGTGTGAATTAAACACATCAGTGATAAACTCTGAGTTACCCATAATACTCCAGGGAAAGAAATCAAAACACTTCCTCTTGGAATCCAGATTTGAATTCTCTGCCTCACAATCCCGCGTTGTGTGCTGGCTGGCTGTTGTATGAGTCTGACTCGCTGCCCGCCTGCCTTGTGAATGTGTGCTTGTGTCTGTGTGTGTCCATGTATATGACTGTCTGTCTGTCCCTCTGCCTTTACTGCACAGCACGGAAAGCATCACATCTGGAAGAAATGGGACAGTGTGCAGAAATCTTTAACAGAGTTTTATAAGAGGTTAATTCAGTGGCTCCAACTGACCCTAACTAACCCAGACAACAAGCAGTACTAAAGCGTAATTATTTACCCACCAATATTCATGAGTGGGTGCTTCAATACCTGTTTTGATGCCTTCCCAAAATGACAAACCCGCGTTGTCATTGTTCTTTGAACGGTAGGTTAACCTCACAGGCCGAGCACACAGTAGGGAAACAGTCTAATTGACCTGAAGGTGGGTCATAACTCTGAGGTCCAGCAATAGTTCCAGTCTCTTAATATAGAAAAGAGTTCCCACAATATGCATCGCCAGGAAAAACCTGTCAGAGTTTAAAGCCCCCAGCGCTCATGGAGAAGCCGCTTTGGTTTCTGAGCGAGTCCCCTCCGCTTTAGCAGAGGTCTTTCTGTGTGCGCTGTTGTGTTTGACATTTCTCCACTGCTACTGAGAGAAAATGAACCCAGATCAAGACCCTGAACAGAGAAGTGTGTGTGTGCATGTGTGATATCTATCTCTCTATCTCTCTATCTCTCTATCTCTCTATCTATCTATCTATCTCTGTCTGTCTATCTCTCTATCTATCTCTGTCTGTCTGTCTGTCTGTCTATCTATCTATCTATCTATCTATCTATCTATCTATCTATCTATCTATGACATTTCTGTAGCAGCTGGTTTCCATGTGGCCTCTTACAAGGCCTTTCCTGTTAGCTAGCCCTACCTGTATTTCCTCCTGCCCTTCCATCTCTCTAATTTACCCTTTCCTGTTCCGTTATTCTCCTTTGAACCTGTATATCAGTATGTTCAGTCTCCCCTCCCTTAACCCCCACCCCCCACCTCTATGGGTATTTCAAGTGAAACGCACATGGCTGAAGACTCCAAGCTACATCCACAAATGAGAGGAGATCCGTAACATTTGTCCTCTTCGTCAAGGTCACCGCACTCAGAATAACTGTTTCTTGCTCCCTCTGCTCGGGTTAGCTCTAGGTGAACTTGACAGACACAAGTGAGAATCGTCGGAGAGGAAGGAACCTCCACTGAGAAATTCCTCCAGAAAGAGCAGAAGACTGGGCAAACCTGTAGGCGTTTTCTTAATCGGCGGTTGGTGGGGGAGGGTCCAGCCCGTTGTGGGGAGGGTCGTCCTTGGGCAGGATGCCCAAGAAAGCAGGCTGAGCAGGCCATGATGGACAAGTCAGTAAGCAGCATCCCTTCATGGCCTCTGCATCAGCTCCTGCCTCCAGGTTCCTGCCCTGCCTGAGCTCCTGCCCTCTCTGCTTTTGATGATGAGCCGTCATATGGAACTGTGAGTGAGATAAACCCTTTCCTCCCCAAGTTGCTTTTGACCATGGTGTTTTATCACAGCAATAACAACCTAAGACACACTTTATTTAGCTATTTGAGGCAAGATCTCTCGGAGTTGCCCAGGCTAGCTCTGGACTCACTCTGGACTTGAACTATCTGCTTTAGCCTCCTGCCTAGCTGAAATAACAGGCTCGTGACTTTAATTACCCTCCCTTTTAGCACAGTGCTAAACTGTTGTGCAAAATTAACTTTTATTTGCCTGAAGTAATTGTCATCTCTGAGGCTTACTGCCCCAGTCTGCTCACCTAGGCCTAGACCTGGAAGCTTCTAGCTTCCTTACAATCTAACCGAGGCCTAAAACGTTCTCAGCCTCTGAGACTTGCTGCTGAATGAGCCTACCCTTTCTAGTTCTGTCTGGGCTCCGGCTGGCCTGTTCCATTCAGCTGTTCTGGCTCAAGACTCCTCTCCAAGCTGATTCAAACTGTCTTCTCTCTCGTCCTTTCAGACACACCAGATCTTATTACAGATGGCTGTGAACCACCATGTGGTTGCTGGGATTTGAACTCAGGACCTCTGAAAGAACAATCAGTGCTCTTAACCGCTGAGCCATCTCTCCAGCCCTGCTTATTTGTCTTCTGGATATTTTATTGCAGTACTCCAGTGCTTTTCCACATGTTGCTCTGCGGCTTCCTTTGCCCTTTGTGTTCGGATGCTGAGGAGCCGGGCACTGGTCTGGCCGGCCGTAAGACTGGCAAAAGTCTTACAGTTCTCTCCTGTGTGTTCTCTCCTGGCTTTTTCCTTTTTGCACACATTCCAGATGGGCATCACAGGTCCTGTTAGCTGGGTGGGTGATTTAAATTCTTCAGCAGAACCTTCTCTCTTTGGAGCAGAGGGTTTCCTGGGGAAAAGCATGAGCTTGGAGCGGTAATCCTTCGGGCGCTGTGCGGCGCACTGGCCTGTAGTGATTCAGTGGATTTGCTGCCCTTCCTTTGGTCCACAGAGATGCTGTGATGCTGCGACCCTCTTCCCTGTGGATACAGCCACCCCGAGTTCTTCCAGGCTGAAGTCCCTGCCAGCTCGGACCCTGGTGTGGTATCTCATTGTAGGGTACCTCACTATGGGCCTGGTGGGACCCCATGCTGGGTAATGTGGCACACTTTCACTTCCTGGCCTTGCTTGCGCTTGTAGGTGCCAGCTGACTGAACCAAGTGCTCCTTCACTGCTGCCAACCTTGTGGAAGAGGGGCTTCAGGATCATGTCATTCTGGCTGTGTGCCACGGCTTCCCCTTGTGTAGAAGTGATGAGTGGAAAGGTTATTTACTTATTTTAGACAGGGCCTCACTACATAGGCCTGACTAGACTGGAACTTGCCATGTAGATCAGGCTGGCCTCAGATTTAGAGATCTGACTGCCTTTGTGTCCAGAGTTCTGGGATTAAAGGTTTGTATCACCAACCCCAGGAGTTAATTATTATCAAAATGGGCGGGCAGTGAGATGACTCAGTGGATAAAGACATCTGCTACAGAGATGGAAGCCTGAGTTTGATTCCTGGAACCCTGAGAGAGAACTAGCGCTCACAAATTATCTTTTGAACTCCATTGGCACCATAACATGCACACAGACATATATTCCCCAAGCCAAATAATGCTAATAATGGGGCTGGAGAAATGGCTCAGCCATTAAAGGCTATCTTCACAATCAGTAATGAGAGCTGGACATGCTGACACTACACATACGATTCTAATGCTTGAGGGCTTCATGCAAGAAGATTCTATGGTAGAGGGCTTGCCTAGCAAGCGCAAGGCCCTGGGTTCGGTCCTCAGGGGGGAAAAAAAAAGATTCTAAACCCGAGGCCAGTGTAGCGAACATAATTTACTTCAAAGTTTCATAAAATTATGTATCTATGTTTACTGGGAGTCTTGCTCTGTAGTTTCTTTTTTTTTTTTTTTTTTTCGGGGCTGGGGGCCGAACCCAGGGCCTTGCGCTTCCTAGGCAAGCGCTCTACCACTGAGCTAAATCCCCAACCCCTTGCTCTGTAGTTTCAAACTCCTAGCAATCCTACCGCTTGACCTCCGAAGTGCTGGCATCAGAGACAAATCACCACGGCCAGCTTTATAAAACTGAATGTTCCTGGGTAATAAGATCCCATACAGATTAGATAAACTTAGTAGCTTGATGAAAGTTTCACTTCTTAAATTTTGAATGGCTTTTGTGTGTATGGGTGTTTTGTTTGCAGGTATGTCTGTGTACCACACACATTTGCCTGGTACCCTCTGAGGTCAAGAAAGGTATTGGATCCCCTGGAACTGGAGTACAGATAGCTGTGTCACCATGTAGGAGCTGGGAATTGAACTCAGGTCCTTAACCCCTGAACTCTCTATCCTAAAAGTTTTATTTTTTAAAAACCGTTATAGGGCTTGAGAGATGATGGCTCAGAGCTTGACAGTGCAGACTTCTCTAATGTTCTTCCAGAGGGCCAGAGTGTTTCTAGCACTCACATGGAGGCTCACAACTATTCATTACTCTACTTCCAGGGGATTCAATGCCCTTCCCTGACCTCTGTGGACTGTGGACACCAGGCATGCACATGGTATACATACTCCTATGCAAACAAAACATTCACACACATAAAATAATAAATCTGAAAAACGGGAAAAAAAACCAAAGATAAAGAATTGTTCTAGTCAGTTGAGTTAAATTTCTCATCATGAAGTGATAGGAAATCAAAGCTGTAACTGGAAAGAGAGCTAGAGAGACGACTCCTTTGGTCTTTTGGTGGTGTCTGCCCCTCAAGCATGAGGACTTGAGCTCAATCTCCAGCATTCAAGCTGGAGAGATGGCTCAGCAATTAAATTAACACTCGTTCTGGGCTGCTGCTGCTGATGTAATCCCAGCACTGGGGAGTTTGAGACTAGACAAGGATACCCTGAGAAACCCAAATCTTAGAAAACTAAAACCCAAAACAAAAACTCCACTTGTTCTTTCAGAGAACCTGGGTTTGGTTCCCAACACCCACATAACAGCTCATAATTATCCTTAACTACAGCTCAGGAGGCTGATACCCTCTTCTGATCCTTGGGCACTAGGTACACATGGTACACACTTATGCATGCAAAAAACCCAAAACCCCCAGAACAACAAAACACACATACACATAAAAACAAATCAGTTTTTTTTTTAAGGTTCAGTAGGTGTGGTTACACACACCTTTAATCCTAACATTCCTGAGGCAGAGGCAGAACTTGTCTGAGTTGGAGGCCGCCTGGTCTGTATAGACACTCCCAAATGGCCAGGACTACACAGGCATTTCTTTAAAACTAAACAAACACCCCCTCCCCCAAAACAAAACACATGCCTCCCAATGGTAGGATTTAGGCAGATTAGTTTTGCTGCATCTGCATTCACCTGTTATTTTTTCTAGAAGGCTGAAGGAGCTTGGAAATTCTTGCCTCTCTGAGCCCCGATTAAGCAGCACACATAGACTCTTGGTCAAAATTAGTAAACTTTATTTCAATTTCAAAAAATAACAAAGGCAGCTTAAGCTTTGTTCTTCCAGATCAGATGTGACCCAAAGCAGGAACTAGCCTTCCAAAGTTAAAATACCTGTAATTCCAATCAAGTCACAGGCAAGCAAGACCTTCATGGTGGAGTCAGGCAGGGAGCTGGCAGGGCACCCAACCCTGCAGCTGGATCAGTGAGTCCGAGACAGCACAAGGGGTAGGAGCACAAGGCAAAAGGCCCATCAAAAATGGGGTCCAAAACTTCCAGAGGGTTTCATCATAAGGAGTTATGTACAAGGGACCCAGGCTAGGGTCACAGCCTGTGAGGGAAGTGACCCACAGGCCACGGAGGCTGTCTGACCCTAACCTGCTGCTGCTGTGCCCTGCTCACTCTCAGTTCTCCTCATCGCTGTCTTCTGGGCTGATGGCTGGACTGGTGAGGCTGTAGGTGGGGCTGGTGGGGGAGTAGCCAGGAGAAGTGGGAGAGTAGGTGGAGCCCTTGGGAGAGGTGGGTGAGTAGGTGGGACTGGTGGGCGAGTACTTGGGAGAAGTGGGGGAGTAGGTAGGACTAGTAGGGGAGTACTTGGGAGAGGTCGGGGTGTAGACTGGAGAGGTTGGTGAATATGTAGGAGAGGTTGGCGAGTATTTTGGGGTGGTGGGTGAGTAAGTGGGGCTGGTAGGAGAATACTTGGGAGAAGTGGGTGAATATTTGGGGCTTGTAGGTGAGTATTTGGGAGAAGTTGGGGTATACTCTGGTGAGCTAGGACTGTAGGAAGGACTAGTTGGGGTGTACTTGGGGGAAGTAGGGCTGTAGCTTGGCGAGCTAGGGCTGTAGCTTGGTGAGCTCGGTGTGTAGGTTGGAGACTGAGGTGTATACCGTGGGCTCGAGGGGGAGTAGCTCGGTGAGGTGGGAGAGTAACTGGGTGAGGTTGGGGAATAGCTTGGAGAGGTTGGGCTGTAGTTAGGGCTGGTAGGTGTATAGTTTGGACTAGTAGGTGAGTAGCTGGGTGAGGTTGGGCTGTAGCTGGGTGAGGTTGGGGTATAGTTGGGACTAGTTGGGGAATAGTTAGGGCTAGTGGGTGAGTAACTTGGGGAAGTTGGTGAGTAACTTGGAGAAGTTGGTGAGTAGCTCGGAGATGTCGGTGAGTAACTGGGGGAGGTGGGAGAATAGCTTGGAGAGGTTGGTGAGTAGCTGGGAGATGTTGGGGAATAGCTAGGAGATGTTGGTGAGTAGCTGGGAGAAGTTGGAGAATAGCTGGGTGATGTTGGGGAGTAGCTTGGAGATGTTGGGGAGTAGCTGGGAGAGGTTGGTGAGTAGGATGGAGAGGTTGGTGAGTAGGATGGAGAGGTTGGGGAATAGCTAGGAGAGGTTGGGGAGTAGCTAGGTGAGGTAGGACTATAGTTGGGACTGGTTGGAGAATAAGACGGAGACGTTGGGGAGTAGGAAGGAGAAGTAGGGGAGTATGAGGGGCTCTGCGGTGTATAGCCCCCAGGGGAGCGCGGCTCATATGCTGGTGATGTTGGTGAGTAGCTGGGAGACATAGCACCACCTGTAGGAAAAGACAAAAAGGGAGATAGTGGTGGAGAACCCTGCATAGAAACAAGGAGGAAGGAGGAAATAGCACAGCAGCTCACCTGGTGAGGGGATGTATGGGCTTGAGGGTCCAGGGGAGCCTGGAGAGCCTGGTGTGGGAGACCATGCAGGGGAGTAACCTGGGCTGAAGCCGCTGGCATCAGATGCAGCACTGGGAGAGAAGCCAGCTGCTCCTGGGGTCATCCCACTCCCTGAAGGAACAACAGATGGAATCAGCCGGAGCTCAAGCACATCTCTTTTCCCCAGTCCCCAAACCCATGAAGTCCAATGCTTCTCCTCCTGGACTAGGCTACTCACCAACACTTGGGGACCAGGCACCATAGGCTGGAGTTGCACCCTGGTTCCAGGGTGTCATTGCAGGAGAGATTCCTCCCATCGGACTGGGTGCAGAGCCAAAGAACATGCCAGTAGCTGCAAAGAAGCCCAGAGTGAACTATGAGGAACAGCTCCCTTGTAGGTCTGCCCTTACGCATGCCCCACAGACCCAGCCAGTTCTACACAGTTGAAGCCCTCAGACTCACGTCCAGCGGCCCCCAGGCCGGGGATATTGGTGGGGATTTCCATGCCGTATTTGCATTTCTCAGCATCAAGCAGGAGGTCAAAACAACCAGTACCAGCTGGAGCGAGCTGGCCCAGCATAATATTCTCAGAGACTCCCTTCATGGGGTCACTCTCCCCATGTGCAGCTGCTTCCATAAGGACATCCACCTGACCAACCAGAAGAAACATCAATCCACACCCATAGCACTCAGAGTAGGCTTGCTCATCACCACAGCCCAACCGTCAACAGTGGAGGACAGTGCCAATGGCCTGCACAGTCACTCTCGAGACAAGTTCCCTTCTTTCAACCTATTCAGAAGTCACCTTTACTGACCTGGGCATGGTTAATCCCAGCACTTGGGATGTAGAAACAGAAGGATCTTTCTGAGTTCCAGCTAGGACTACATAGTAAGACCCTGCCTCTCACACAACTGTTATTAGTAGCTGGGCTTGTCCTGTACCAAAGCTTTCTGAAGACCAAGGATTACTAAGAGTTTAAGTCTAGGAAAGGCTACGTAGTTTAGTCCTATCTCTGAAAACCAGGGGGAAAAGGCTGTTATTACCGTTTCCTCAAAGGAGCATTTCATGAGTGGTCCAGTGTCCTGGCGGTTGACTCCATGACGAGTGATGGCCATCAAGTGGCCACGGCATGTCATTGTGTCACACAGAAGAGCCAAATGCCGATAATTGACATAGGAACCATCAAAGGAGATGACATGGTACAGTTCTCGCTCCAGGGCCTTCCGCACAGCCTCAATGCCCAGTACCTGTCGTAGAGTTGAAAGGAAGAGTCAAACCAAGTTAGCTCTGTTCATCTTCCTGATTTGGTCACTACCCAGATTGGCAGCGAGAATACCTGGGCAGTCCATCCCAAACTAAAAAAAATGGATCCAGACAGAAAGCCTAAGCATGGGGAGTTCCTAGAGAGACTTTTAGGTTGTAAGATCATGCTCTTTGGGCTCACCGTGAAGATCTCCACGATGTCATTGGACGTAGTGCGCACAGGGTCTACATCCTTCTCGCTCAGCACCCGCATCAGGCTCACACCATCTGTCTCCAAGATCCATTCTTGCAGGGCCTTGAACTCCCCATCTTCTGTGATGATGATCTTCTTCTTGTTGTCTGTCTGAGGTAAGTGCATGTATACCTAGAGAGACAAAGCAAGCTCCAGTCAGGCTGAGCGGGGGCCCAAGGAGGAGTTGGCTACAGAGTAGAACAGATGCTGACCTTGCTGATCTGCTCAATACCCTGCAGGGTCATATCTGTCAGCATGTTGGACTCAATGCACCGCAGGAAAACATCATCATCCATCTTATCCACCACCTCTTCCTCCTGCAACAAGAGTGAGGTCAGTAAGCCCAGCTGCTGTGATCTCTTCCCTGGTCCCTCCCCAAACTACAATCTGCCAAGAAAGAATTGCTTCCTTGGCTTCACTAAGACTCTTAGCTTTTATGACACTTATATATATTTACTTTGTTTATGTGTATGACTGTGTACAACATGTGTGCCTGGTGCAGGGAATGGAACCTGGGTCTTCTGAAAGGACTAAAAGTTACTAATTAATTACTTAATCGCTAAGCTGGGCAGTGGTGACACATGCCTTTAATCCCAGCACTCGGGAGGCAGAGGCAGGCGGAGCTCTGTGAGTTGGGGATGGCCAGGGATACACAGAGAAACTCTGTCTTAAAAAACAAAGACGCGGGGTTGGGGATTTAGCTCAGCGGTAGAGCGCTTGCCTAGCGAGCGCAAGGCCCTGGGTTCGGTCCCCAGCACCAAAAAAAAAAAAAAAAAAAAAAAAAAAACAACAAAGACGCAAAAAAAAAGTATTCTTGAGTATTCTGAACTCCTGACCTGAGCTGCCTCTTCAGTCCCTAGACTCCCTTTTTAAAAATTTGTTTGGAGGGGTTGGGGATTTAGCTCAGTGGTAGAGCGCTTGCCTAGCAAACGCAAGGCCCTGGGTTCGGTCCCCAGCTCTGAAAAAAAGAAAAGAAAAAAAAAAATTTGTTTTGAAAGAGAATCTCATGTAGCTGAGGATAAACTGGTTTTCCTGTATCCCATCTCAAGCACTGGAATTAAAGGTGTACACACAACAGAAGAGGTACTACACCCTACATCCAAAACACATTTTCTACTTTAAAAAGTATTTTTAATTAAATTAATTGTGCTGGATTAAAAGTGACTTTTTTAAAAAGAGTTTTATTTGTGTATAGGTGTGTTGTCTGCATGTATGACTGTACATGCAGACATGTGTGTGCAGTGCTCAAGAGAGGCCAGAAGAAGGTAATCAAGAGTCTCCCTGTAAACCAGTACCGGCGTACTGGGAATTACTGAGCTTGAGTCCACTGGAAAAGCAGCCAGGGTTCTTAATGAGTGAGTCATCTCTGAAACCCTAGATGCACACACATAAATATGGAATTTACAGTAAGAGCTAATCTCTCTTTCAACCACATAGGTTCCTGGGACTCACACTCTGGCCATAGGATTGGCAGCACACCCTTTTGCCTGAGTAGCCCTTTTTGAGAGCCCACAGTGTCCACTTGTGCATAGTATAATCTATCAATCTGCTATTAATTTTATAACCATTCTCTCTATAGTAGATATTGTAAAGCACACCCATCCCCCCAGTAACTGGGAGGTGATGGCAGAAGAGCAGGAGTTTAAGACCAGAAATAGGAGTTAACATTGAGGAGCCCTGAAGTAGACGGAAAGATTTACTAAGAACGTTTGTTGCCCTTTCAGAGGATTTGGGTTTGGTTCCCAGCACCTATGTGGTGGCTCACAATCATTTTTAACTTCAGTGTCAGGTGATAAACAGCTTCATCAGACATCCAAGGACACAATAGATCAATTCTGGTTGGCCTGGAACTCAACAGATCCAACAGCCTCTATCTGCTGAGTACTGCCAAACCAAACAACACCTAACACTCTTGTACTTACTCCAGCTAAGTATCAGGCCAACACTAGAACCTGACTGGTCTAATTAAGTGGACTTATTCTAACTGTTTTGACCCTCCCAGATGCTGAGATACAGGCCTGCCTGTTTATTGCTTCAAAGACTTTTTTACAATCAGGACTTTTCCTCTTTTACCTACCCGGCTACAACTCTCTCTAAAGTAATTCTTTCTATTCTCCCACCTTGACTTGAAATAGCTAAGATTAGAACCATCCAATTGCAGGTGGCACACCCCTGTAATCACAGCACCACATCCGATTCTATTTTTTTTTTTTTTTTGGAGCTGGGGACCAAACCCAGGGCCTTGCGCTTTCTAGGCAAGTGCTCTACCACTGAGCTAAATCCCCAACCCCCCCATTCTATTTTATTTCCCCTGGGTCTCCACTTACCTCCTGCATCTTGTTTTCATCACTGTTCATGATGCGGATACGAAGGACCAGCTTCTCTGCATTATCATCATTGAAGATACAATTCAAATCATCGCCAAAGCCTGGTGGAAACAGTAATGCCCATGAGACCGCACATTTAATAGACTATCTGTAACCTCAGTGTTGGGCATGAGGAGGCAGAGACAGGTGGATGGATCCTAGAGACTCATTGGTCATCCAGCCCAGACAACACAGTGGGTTCCAGCAGCCAGAGTATCAAAAAGGAAGATACACCCAATGTCAACCTTTGGTCTCCAGACATGCAAGGCATGTATACACGAACACACCCAAACCAAACCTAAAACACATTGGCAAAGGGAAGGAAGTTATGTACAAAGAGGACCTGAAGGGTTTAAGGATCCTGAAAAAGACTTGTTGGAAAGCAGAGGCGTTTACAGGTGACTCTAAGGACTCCAGTAAGGTGACCATGTGGGCTGTCCACTCAGCCTCACCTGCATTGATTTTTTCAGCAATCTGTTCCATGGTAAGCTTCCGGTCAGTCATGTGCTTTCGGTCCAGTTCCACACGCAGCAGCCAGGGGGATATTCGGGCTACATCAAAGTCAGGCATCTCATAGTACACATTCACCCACTCCTGATCTTCTGCCACCACTGTGCTCTGAGGGTTGGGGTCATAGTAGATGGCTGTGTTGGCAGTCACCTTCCTCAATGTTGTATGTTCCAAGCGGCAAAGAATGTCCTAGGAAGAGACAGTGACTCAGGACATGGTTGGGCTTTGACCTAGTGTCATACTCAGAGGTATCATCATCTCTTGACTCAACCTGTTCTTGCTAGACAGTCCATTATCCTGATGCTTACCTTGGCCCGCTCAGCGTCTCGGGCAGATTGGCCTAACAGGAAGACAGTGAGTGAAGGGGTCTTTGGCTTCTTAGAGATGTTGATGAGCTCCTTAAGTCGAGGTACACCCAGCGTCACATTCTTGGCAGATACACCAGCATAGTGGAAAGTGTTCAGGGTCATCTGAGTGGCAGGTTCTCCAAGAGACTGAGCAGCCAAAGCTCCCACCATTTCTCCAGGATGGGCCTAGGGGAAACTGGCATTAGACAAAGCCTGTCTTGCAAGTTGTTAGGATGAGCCTATCTGGTAATTATAAAGGGATTTGGGGAAGATGAGTGTAGCAAAAAGAAAGAACATTATTTCCTTTGCAAGGGCTTCAGTTTATAAACTATCATTCTGCATCACTTTGGGATATGCTGCACACCCAGAAAAGATACTATAATATGCTAAATCCATTTTTTTTTGTCTCTAAAGAACATTTTACTTTATTTGCATGGGTGTTTTTGCCTGTTTGTATGCTGTGCAGCATGTATATGCTGGTCAGAGGTCAGAAGAGGGTGTCAGATCCTGTGACTGGAGCTAGAATTTTTTTTTTTTTTTTTTTTTTTTTCTTTTTTTTTTTCGGAGCTGGGGACGAACCCAGGGCCTTGCGGGTTTGCTAGGCAAGCGCTCTACCACTGAGCCAAATCCCCCAACCCCGAGCTAGAATTCTTAAATTCAGGTCTTTTGGAAAAGTAGTCAGTGTTCTAAACCACAGAGCCCATATCTACATTCTCCATGATATCTACATATGTTCATGAGTAGGCTCATGTATGTCATGGCACATATGTGGAGGTCAGAAGACAGCTCATAAAAGTTAGTGCTCTCCTTCCATCATGGGGGTTCTGAAGACAACTCAGGTTTATCAGGCTTGGTGGTTAGCACTTTCCATCTATTGAACTATCATACCTAAGCTGTGCTAAATTTATAGATCACACTGAGGAAGATTAGTCACATTTAACAACATTTGAGTTTTCCAATCCAAACCTAGTAACCAAAGAAGCCAATAAACAAAAGAATAAAACATGGGGGTTGTCTTTCCATTTAAGTTATTCTTTTAATGTTATTGTATTTTCTAATGTACTTCTGCTGTTTTTTGTTTGATTTTTCAAGATGGGGTTTCTCTGTGAAGACCAAGCTAGAACTGAACTCAGAGATCCACCTGCCTCTGCCTCCCAAGTTCTGGGATTAAAGGTCTGCACCACCACTGCCCCTAATACACTTAAAAAAAAAAAGAAAAGATTTATTTATTTAATGTATATGAGTACACTGTCCCTCTCTTCTGACACACCAGAAGAGGGCATCAGATCCCATTATAGATGGTTGTGAGCCACCATATGATTGCTGGGAATTGAACTCAGGACCTGTGGAAGAGCAGTAAGTGCTCTTAACCTCTGAGCCATCTCTCCAGTCCTCCCCCTCCTGCTATGCACTTTTAATTAACATGTAACACTAGATTCATCTCAGATTCAGAATATGCAAAAAAATTATATTTTTCTTTCATATTTTATTATTTAAAATATTTTAGAAGATTTATTTAGGGCTGGAGAGATGGCTCAGTGGTTAAGAGCACTGACTGCTCTTCCAGAGGTCCTGAGTTCAATTCCCAGCAACCATATGGTGGCTCACAACTATCTGAAATGGGATATGGTGTGCCCTCTTCTTGTGTGTCTGAAGACAGCAACAGTGTGCTCATATACATTAAATAAATAAATCTTTAAAAAAAAAATTATTTAATGTGTACAAATCTTGGCCTGCATGTATTTATGTGCATAATATACATGGGGCTGGTTCGAGTAGGGCTATGTCAGAAGAGGGAAATGGATCTTTGGATTCACAGTGAACCAGGTTCCAGCACCTACACTCTCTTTTCTACTTCTTTTATTTCCTACTTTTACTTGAACTAGACATACAGTAGACATTCTAGGAAAATAAGACTCCAATTTCATACCCCAGTCACAGCACTTACTTCCTCAATACACACCACACTACCATCACTTTGCATCAACATGTTTGCTTCACGCAGGACAGGCAATCCCTCATTTTTAATGCTGCTATGATACAGTGCCAGTGCTATACATAGCAGCCTGGTCCTGAGTCTGGTCTGGAGACAGCAAAGCAGGCACTACTAGTGGTTATGTCTCAAACCTGGGAAAAAGGCTGCAGTGTCTAATTAACATACCAAGAAATGTGAAGAGAAACAGGCTATTCCTAGTAACCAAAGAAGCCAATAAACGTAAAAAAAAAAAAAAAAAAAAAAAAAAAAAAAATCAAGGCTAAGGAGAAGTGTAACACTTACAATGGCTTGGTTGAACTTGGACTCTATCTCCCCGAGCAGCCAGTCAAAGGCCTCTCCACTGAGCCGAAACTCCTCAGCCATTCGGCGAGAGCAAAGTGTGGATCTTAGGTGGATGTTGAAGAGCAAAGTGGCATTCTCCTGTGCCTGCCGACTTAGTGGGTCATCTCCATTCACAATTACCAACTTCTTGCTCAATTCTTTGACTCCTGGGGCCCATGGAGGGGGAAAAGAGATTGTCAGACTAAGCCGTAGCGGAGTCTAATCCTCCAGTCTAGTCCAGAGACAGCAAAGCAGGCACTACTTACAAAGGCTGAGGTTCCTATTTAACATATCAAAGCAGACCTGGCCTCCAGGTTCTCTCAGCATCCCTTAGTCCCTACTAGTTACCCTTTCAGTGGAGGCTCTTCTCTATATAATCTGGTCATTTTGGTTACCACCCCTTTGGTACTGTTGGCCTCTTGTCTGCTGAACCTGGTTCCTTCCCCTCTCCCTTCTCCTCACATGGCTCAGGGTATGACCAGTGGACTTGCCCAAATGTCCCTGCCCTGGCTATGCTCTCCCTCTATCTACAATAAACATTCTCCTCCATCAAACCTAGGTGGTCATGTTTTCTTTTTTTTTTTTCTTTTTTCTTTTTTTGGAGCTGGGGACGGAACCCAGGGCCTTGTGCTTGCTAGGCAAGCGCTCTACCACTGAGCTAAATCCCCAACCCATGTTTTCTTTCTATTTCTCCCCCCACCCCTATTTGCTTACCCTCTACCACTTTGATGGGGTGCAGGTCAGAGGGAAGGCGAGGGTTGATATGGAAGATTTTCTGTGCATTCCAGATCATCCGCAGAAGGTTACAAGGGAGGACTACCTGAGGGAAGAGGGATTAAATGGGAGGACTATCCATAAGGATGACAGTTCAACAGCAGGACTCTCCCAGTCTAGCACTTCCTATTTCTATGTACCTTGCTGTCACCAGTTGGGAAGATGACCCTGAGCACTTCCCGATCTTCCCGCATCCGTTCAAATTCCCGTTCTAGCTCGTTCTGTATGTGGGCATTGCTCAGCACATCCTTTACCAGATCCTCCTGAAGAGTCCGCCGCAGGGCCCTCTCATTGGTATAATCAAAACGGAACCTGGGGATGACAAGCGGTGAAATCAGGGGACAAATGGGCTCTGTGCTTTTACCCCCCCTAAGGCATACTGTGAGGTTCCCAAATGTGAACAGACCACTAGGAACAGGGACAGCTAATGGGACCCTAGGCTTGTACCCATTCCTCTATACTTTTTTACTACCACAGGAACAAATAGGGACAGATTTCAATCTGCCTCTACATCCACTTTCTTCCCAGGCAGCAACTATTTCAAATGGGTGGAGAAATGTTGGTGCTAAAAGTAAAGCCTGCTGCAAAATGCCTGAGGTCACCTTTCCAAAGGGAATACTGTATAATTCAGGCAAGGCACTAAGACCAGGGTGTATTTTCCTGCTTTCTTACTTCTTCTCAAAAGCTTTATTAGAAGGCTTAAGTGTAGCCAGATTCTGGAACTCAACGCTCTCGCCTGCTAGGCCGTCCTCTCCATAGCGTAGCTGTACCACCTGGTTGATGGAGTTCCTCACAGTTGCATCATATTTCACCATCACCGACTCCATGGATTTTATCAGCCTTCGCTGAATATACCCTGGGAAAGGGAGTTAATTGAAAGATCTGAGGCAAGAGCACAACAAAGCTCAAAGATGCAGAGACCAAAATTCACCTCAGGGAACCTTTACACCAGAAGCCCTGCTCCCATCTCACAGAGCTCAGAAAAGGCCTCACCAGTCTCAGCAGTCTTAACAGCTGTGTCAATGAGACCTTCTCGTCCTCCCATGGCATGGAAGAAGAACTCAGTGGGAGTGAGGCCAGCCAAGTAGGAGTTTTCTACAAAGCCTCGGCTCTCGGGACCATAATCATCCTTGATAAAGTGAGGAAGAGTCCGATGCTTAAATCCAAATGGGATCCGCTTGCCCTCCACGTTCTGCTGCCCGACAACAGCAATGACCTAAGGGGAAAAAGGCTGCATATCATTTCCGCTTGCATTCAAAGTATGGATTTATGATAGAAATAGTAATGCATGCCCAAAACCTAAAGTTGGAAAGAGGAGGCAGAAAGATACTAAGTTCACATGCCACCTGAGCTACACAGCAAAACCATGTTTTTTTAAAAAAGAAAAACAAACAAAACAAGGCCTTTTGCATGTGAGTGGATCAATGTTGGAATCTTCAAGCCCTAACATTGCAGTGGCAGTGGTGAGAAAATCCCAACTATTTTTCCATCTTTCCTCACACCAAAACATATTCACCATCCTTCTTCCAGACTTTGGAGCAGGCCACCTATCTGGAAAAATGAAGCTTCTTACCTGGGAGATGTTGATCTTGGACCCTTTAGCTCCAGACACCACCATAGACTTGAAGTTGTTATATTCAGAGAGGGATTTCTGTGCAGAGGAGCCAGTTTTGTCTCGAGCATCATTGAGAATGCGATTCACTTGATTCTCAAATGTCTGGCGCAATGTGTTTCCTGGGGTGGGTTCTAGCTCATTGTTATGAGCTTTCTCAATGACCTGGAGACAGAGTTTTCATTGACACATTTGTGTCGCTACTCCCCCTTTCTCTCTAACCCTTCTATCTATTTTGCTCTTGCAGAGTTAAGTTCAAATCCCTAAGAAGCTCTTCTCTACCCAGCTTTCCCTCACCTCTATCACATCCTGTTTAGCTTTCTTAATAGTGTTCTGAATGTCTTGGTAAGTCTTGGAATCTGCAATGGAGTCCCCAATGCCAATGGTATGACCTAGGGAGAAAGAAAATAACATTAGCAACAATCATTTTTTGACTCCTAGGCAATTTTGGACGACAGTTTGAACAAATAAAGGATAAATAGTAAGTGAGGAAAAGAAGATTCAGATATGATTTAGAATCGCTGGCTATACTAACCCTCGATGAGAAGCCAGTTGTTAATGACAGTCTGAATGTTGGAGTAGAAGAGGCGGGTGACGTCATGACCCATCTCTAAGTAGGAGATGTGGACCAGAGAGCCTGCTGATGTGCCCAGAGACTTCTTACAAAGGATGCCCATGATAAGCTCCCCATTCTCCACCACCACCTGTTGGCAAACACTCACTCAGATTTTTGTTCTCATTCCCATGTCCCAATCCTGTACATATATACCCAGAAGCCAAGCTTACTTTGGTGTCCCCAGGAGAGATGTGCTTGTAAGGGCCGCTATCTTCATCATCAGGATGGGTGCTGTGAGTACGGATACAATTGATGTGACCAGGTATGATGAGGGAGAAGATTTGCTTGCCTGTCCACAGGGGCCGGGGCTTGAGGATAGCTGGCTGTGGGACCTTCCCATCCCACGTGGACAGGAACATTAAGAGGTTCATCACTTCACCCTGAGAGGTAAACAGCAAGAAAAGAAAGTAAAGGGGGAAGAAGATCAAAGATTGAGTTTCATTATCTCAGGAATATTTGGAAGGCTGCCCTGCCTAACAAGATTTTGGAAGCAAGGGGTTGGGGATTTAGCTCAGTGGTAGAGCACTTGCCCAGCAAGTGCAAGGCCCTGGGTTAGGTCCCCAGCTCCGAAAAAAAGAATAAAAAAAAAAAAGATTTTGGAAGCAAAAGGATGTCTGAAGTGTCTTTCAAGTTTTAGTTAAACACAAAATATTGTAATAGTAAGATCTTATTTTTCTCTTAATTAGAAAATAAAAAAAATACAAAAGCGATACAATAATTTAAAAAGAACACACTTGGGGATTGGGGATTTAGCTCAGTGGTAGAGCGCTTGCCTAGGGCGCAAGGCCCTGGGTTCGGGTCCCCAGCTCAAAAAAAAAGAAAAAAAAAAAAAAAAAAAAAAAAAAAAAAGAACACACTTTCTCTTCTTTATTTTACAGAATCATAAATTAAAGAAAAATTAAAAATTAAGAAAAAAATTAAAGAGCTACACTGTAGCTCTCCTTCCCTGGCACTTTTACACTCAGACCCTTTTGCCCACCCAAGACCAGCTTCCATTTGGATCACATACCCGCTCCAGGAAGACATCTCTCTTAGTGAATTTGCGGACCGCTGTGAGTGTGTCTTGCACAATACCCATGACAGGTCGATTGCTCTGGGGAGTGACAATCATTCGAGGCACCATGGCCAACTCCTGGATCTCTGCCCGTGTCTCCAGAGACTGAGGCAGGTGCAAATTCATCTCATCTCCATCAAAGTCTGCATTGTATGGAGTTGTCACACTGTAGCCAAACAGAGCAAGAAGTCAGAGCTGGGACTAGTCTTCAGTGATATAAAATGAAATTGCTTGGCCTGTTCCCATCTCAGCCTGATTCCCTCAGGTAGAGAACTAACCTAAGATTCAAGCGAAATGTAGACCAGGGGAGGATGCGGACCCGATGCCCCATCATGGACATTTTGTGCAAAGTTGGCTGACGATTGAAGATAACAATGTCCCCATCACACATGTGCCGTTCCACCTAGAAAGGTGAGGTACAGAGAAGGGCTCAGTGCAGGAGGCACACTAAGAATGAGATGACAGTGGGCCCAGTCTCTTGTAGACTGGAGATGATACTGCGATGCTTTTCCCCTGCTATTTCACCTTCAAACATCCTCTTTGCATGGCCCTGGTCCAACATAAGGTTACTAAGAATAAAATGTAACCAGACATCCATGAAGCTCTCTCTCCTGCCAAATACATGTTGACATGGGCTGCTGTAACCTCACTTTGACATCAGAGGCTGGCAGCACAACTGGTTCAGCAGAACCCTTTAAAACAAAAGGCACCCGCTATCATAGTGGCACACACCAGCACAAAGAAACTAAGGTAAGAGGAACATGAATTTGAAGTCCACTATTTCTAGGCTAACCTGGGATATATGATGAAAACGTGTCTCAGACAAAACCCACAACACTGACTGCCACCTCCCCCAAAATAACCAACCACTCAACAAGCTTACAATTAGGCCAGTCCTTACTCTACAGGAGGAAGAATGGTCATGGCCTATTACATGCCTTATAGCCAGTCTGTAGGTGAAGGTCACTGGGCTTAGGATGGAACCGTAAGTCAATTCGATCACCGTTGTCTCGGATGATGTACTTGGCTCCTGGATACTGGCTGTTTCCCCTGCGTACTAATTCCTGAAGTCTAGGAAGGAAAGAAGTATGAAGTGAGCAAAACACTTCTCCAAAAAACACCCATTCCCACCTTTATCCCAAACCCCAGGTGGATGCCAAACTTATAAACTTTAGTGTCTTCCTGCTTCATTCCAAGCTGTCTCTTCCAGATGAGAAAGGAACAGGTTGGAGAACATGGGCCCCATCTCTCTACCTTGGCCACTATGGACAAGGTTTATGGACTAAAGCACACCTGTCAATGTTGAAGGGTGTGACAATCTCTGCAAAGGTCATGTTGGCAGCAATGGAGCGGGGCACACCAACTTGGTCAATGGATAGGTTAGGGTCAGGGGTGATGACAGTGCGGGCTGAGAAGTCCACTCGCTTGCCCATTAGATTCCCTCGAACCCGTCCTTCCTTGCCCTTCAACCGTTGCTTCAGGGACTTGAGGGGACGGCCAGACTTCTGCATGGCCTATAAGAAAACATAGGAAGGGGCACCCAGGTAGTCAGCACTGGGATTTCCTCCACAGTTCTGCTGCCTCATGCTGGCCCCCACCCTGGCTCCAATCCATAAGGGTAGGAGTGTGCAAACGCACACGGGGTAAGCCGGGCAGTTCGTTGTCCACCATGGTGGCCACATGGAACTGGAGAAGTTTCACGTCTTCTGCGATGACATGGGCAGCTGCACCATTCTGTTCGTTCCGCCGCAGCTGATTGTTGATCTTCACAATGTCAGCCAGTTTGTGAGTCAGATCATCCTGCAGTAAAAAGTCAGCATCATCACAGGCAGGCCACCACCGCAGGAGTGTGCCAAGCATCCAGTCAAACTTCCTTCACTCTACCCTGGAAAACCATGTTACGTGTATCTTTAAAGGTTACACAACTATCGGGGTTGGGGATTTAGCTCAGCGGTAGAGTGCTTGCCTAGCAAGCGCAAGGTCCTGGGTTCGATCCCCAGCTCAAAAAAAAGAAAAAAAAAAAAAAAAAAAAAAAAAAAAAAAAAAAGGTTACACAACTATCAAGTGGCAAAATATCTTCAAACTCAGACCAGTCCACCTGACCCTTACACATGCTACATCTAAGTATATCTAAAACATCCTCTAATTGCATGCTCCTTCCCCAGATACCTAGTAAGGATTCATAGAGCAGCTTACCTGGTTTCGAGCAGAACCTTGCATCACCACAGCAGGTCGCACAGAGAGAGGAGGCACAGGCAACACCGTGACAATCATCCACTCAGGCCGGGCATAGCGAGGCTCCATGCCCAGCACAAAACACTCCTCATCTGAGATGCGTTTGAAGATTTCATGCACTCGTTCTGGACTCAGCAAGATCTTCTTCTCCTGAGAGTCCTCATTAACATGTTTCCATTCAGCATACAACTCCAGGCCAGAGCGCCGGATCCGGGGCTGATAACGCCCACAGCCACCATGGCCCTTCCAAGGAGAGAAGAACCATTAGAACCTAGCACAGGGCTATTCCTACCACACCAGGCAATATACTTCACAGTTCTGTGTGATTTCACCAAATTTTTCTACAGCCACTTTCCCAGTTTTAGCAAGTCCCTGTCACCTTTTCTTTGGTCAGATCCTCATCCCCCTCAGGCTGCTCCACACCAAACTTGTTGTCCATCTCCTCTCCACCTTCACAGATGTTTTTGCCCTTGCAAAGGTCATAGACATGTGTAAGCCGTTTCTTGGGCTGCCCCTTAGATTTGGCCAGGATGTCCTTAATCTTCGGGTTGTTCTGGGGGAAAAAGAGCAGGGTCAATTGGAGCTGTTCCCTCGCCCTGTCCTAGCTAGCAACCACCCTCCCAGACTAGGGACCAATGCCCTACTCACAGAATCTACAAGAAGTTTGGAGCAAAAGAAGCAGACACAGCGCAAAACCTTCATTGTCTTCACCAGGAAGCCCACATGAAACACAGGCTTGGCCAGTTCAATGTGGCCAAAGTGGCCAGGACACTCGGTCATGTTTCCTACGATGGAAAAACATACCAGACATTTTCTTCAAAGTCCCCACTGACTCTAAAGACTAGGGTTCTTTGTTTCTGAAACAGGGTTTTTGTGTAGTTAGGTCTGGCTGTCATGGAACTTTCTCTGTAACCAGGCTGGCTTAGAACTCAGAAATTTGACTCCCTTTACCTCCAAGTGCTAGGATCAAAGGCATAAACCACCACCGCTAGGTTAAGAGACCAGGTTTTTAGGTATTCATCCATTCCTGACATTAAAGACCCACAACTATGTCCTTAGGGATTTCTCTAACCCCAGTACTTACCTGCACATGTTTGGCAACGGCCAGTCCGCTCAATCACCCCCTGTCGTGGATCCATTAGTCCCCCAAGTTTGGGGCGACCACCCTCTGTTGTCTCTGGGTATTTGATACCACCTTCTGTCACAGACATCCGCTTCTGCAGAAAAAAGCCAGTACCAACTAAGTAGGATCCCTAGTGTGCAGAGCCGAAGAGTTCTGTAATATGGCCTAAGAAAAACCCAAACTGGGTTGGGGATTTAGCTCAGTGGTAGAGCGCTTGCCTAGGAAGCGCAAGGCCCTGGGTTCAATCCCCAGCTCCAAAAAAAAAAAAAAAAAAAAAAAAAAAAAAAAAAAAAAAAAAAAAACCCAAACTACTTGTTTAACCAGGTATGAAATGGGAATGTTAGTACAGTTAAAACTCTGGAATACTAGACTCAAGTAACACATCCCAAAAGCATGTTCCAGGCAGCCACTCTGTGCGCATGAGGAGTAGAGGGTGAGTTGGCATGTATTCCAACAGAATATGAGCCTTGGCTCTATCCCTACTGTTAGTGTTTTGAGACAAGTGTTGCTATGTAGTTCATGATGGCCTCAAACTCAAAATCCTCCTGCTGCTTTCTTTCAAAAGCTAAGGTTACACAAGCACCACTTTGCCTCTAGCTAATACTGGAATCCCAAATATCTCTCTGGGTTAAATTCTATGTCACTATGACATCAGTAAGATTTAACATAAAAAAAGAGATGAAAAGAGGTTGAGTTCAGTGTCAAAACCAAAATATTGTTCTTTTTTCTTCTCCTAAGCTGAAATCAGGCCAATGACTATCAGAGTCCCTGGAGAATCTCTGTTCCTGCAATGAGCCTGAGAGCCGGTGTGTTGTAAGACTTGTCTACCAACTCAACTTCAGTTCCTGAAAAGGAGCAGGCACTGGGGACTTAGTCTCCTCTTTTAACCCCTATCTTTACCACTTACTTCTTAGGGCCTAAATTGTCTGAACATTTTCATAGCCAGGTGAAACTTTATTGTAAGCAAGGACACAGGCTGGCAGAGCAGAAAGTCCCAGAGCTGAAGTACCAAGAAAGATGGAGGCAGGACTCAATGGGCCAATTCAGAGAAGAGAACTAGAGGAGCGCCGAAGAGAAGTCTTTCTTTCTGTTCAGTTGAATAGATAGGGGAGGAGGATGTAGACCTGGGGTCAAACCCAGGGCCTCAAGCATGCTAAGGTGGCCAAGGCCATCTTGAGTATTTTCTCATACAACAAAAGGCAGACTTTCAAGTTAGTCGAGCTTTGGTTTACCAGCTTCTAGAGGTATAAAGCTCAAAGTTAATAAAAGCTTCTCCACTGAGTGTTAAACTCTTGAGATATGGACAAAATTTGTTCCTCTAATCCTAACCACTGACCTCCTAGGAATGAATCCTTACTCTTAAGATACTAGAAACTTGATGTGGAATGAAGTTATTTATCCAAGCCTTCAGTCTCAAGTAGTCAACAGATATGAAACCCAACAGTCTCTAGTACTAAACATAGGCTCATCCAACTCTCCTAGACTATAGCAGAAACAATGATTTTTTTTTTTTTTGAGATAGAACCCCACTAAGTAGCCCGGCTCCCCCTAAACTTAGAGATCTGCCACCCTCTGCCTCCAGAGTACTGGGATAATGCATCACCATGACCAGCTCACTCATTTATTATTATTATTTTTTCACTCACTCACTCACTCACTCATTCATTCATTCATTCAGCGCTCTACCACTGAGCCAAATCCCCAACTCCACTCATTTATTTTTAAGACATCATCTAGTGCAGTCTAGGCTGGCCTTGGACTCCCTATGTAACCTATGACCTCAGACAAGTTGAGGACCCTGGATCCCACTCACATGCCTGTCAGTAGATGGGGAGTTCTCAACAGCTGTTTGTTGGAGTTCTCAACAGCTGTTTGCTAACACTAAAATACACTGTTTGAGACCTGGCACTAAGGAAGGTACTAGAAACTCTAAGGAAACAAAGTTTCTCCAGTGTCAAACCAGCAACCCTTTAACAGGGATCTGACCAGCTACTCTTTGGCAGAAACCAAAAGTCTGAAGATACAGGCTGAAGAGGTTGTAAGAACCCAAAACTGGTTGCATGTGGTAGCACATACCATTAGTTCCAGCACTCAGGAGGCGAAGGCAGAGGCAGAGGCAGAGGCAGAGGCAGGCAGAACTTTCTGAGTTCCGTGTCAGTTAGAGCTTCATGGCTAGTCTGTGTCTCAACAAAACAATACCTGCCTCAACACCACACAAATAGGTAAATAAATTCAATCAAGATGATAGGACTCAGGAGACAGGCCTGGGGTGGGACTAAATTACTAGGCTGGACCCTCACCAGCTTCTCTATGTCCCATGCTACATGAAGAGAATTTCACTATGAAATGCAAAAACACAGAAACAGACATGAATCTGGCCACTGGTATACACAGTACATAGGAGCCTAAGGAAGCACACTAAAAAACCCCACCTCTCTCTGCTCAGTCAGTACTCAACAAGCTTCACCCTTTTAATTGACTAATTCTACTTCCAAGCATCCTGAGACTAGTCCAGAGGCTCTCCTTGCAGCAAGCATGAATGCATAAATGGAAGGACTACTCCACCAAAGATTTAACAAATGATAGTTTGGGATTATTCACTACTTTAACCTTTAAACGTGTGTGAGTGTGTGTGTGTGTGTGTGTGTGTGTGTGTGTGTGTGTGTGTGTGTGTGTGTGTGTGTTTTACAGGTTGGCTTTTCTTTTGTGTGTTACCCCAGGTCAAGGGAAAAAACACGAAACACAAATAATAAAAACAAACAAACCAACCAGCCAGCCTGCTCTACACCCTCATTAATACCTCATTCTCTTTCATCTGCCTATATCAAACCACAAGGTCCTGGTCCTTATAGCCTAGACCTCCAACTCACTTTATAGCTTCATTTGCTACATTCTCTCCCTACATATTTATACTTTTACCACAGCAAGTTACCTCAAAATTCCTCTCTCTGGTCTTACCCTGCTACACACACACTGAATAAACTCATTCATTTTTAAGACTCAGCTCAGATGTCCTTTCCAATCAATTCCTCTTTTCAATTGCTTTTGGTTGTTTTTTCCCCTCTTTGAGGGACTATTGTCCATCTCAGGAGCAAAGGCAAGGTGGCCAGAGTGTGAAGTGTCTGGTCACAATGTCTGCAGTCAGGAAGAAGTGCCCAATGCAGAAATCTTGGCTTACTCTGTTAGCCTTATCTCTAGTCTTACTCATACTGGCAAGGTTCTGCTAAGCACAACTTTAACTATCTGCTTATATCTGTATTCCCACTTGACTATAATCCTTGAGGCATAGACCAGTGTGTGTGTCTATGTATATATGTGTATATATATATATGATAATATATGTATAATTAATACACACACACACATTCTCCATCCTTTTCAATGGCTAGCATACACACTAGCAAATAATCCCAAATCCTGGCGACTGTAGGAAACCAGACCCTTATTAGATGGTAATTCATTTTAAGATAAAGATAATCTCATTCATTAGTGTAACTCATACTACCTACCTCAGAGAGTACATGAATGACTGAGGAAATTGTTTGGCGGTTGTTTAGCATGTGTAAGGGTTTTTGCCAGGTCCTCCCCACCCCCAGACAGAGAGAGATAGACAGACAGACACACACACCACAATACTAACTTTCCTAGCTCCCCACCCCAACTCAATCATTTCCTGTAACAGCATTTTTAAGGAACTATCAGTGTAGACCAGGACAGCCTTGGACTTACAAGCACTGCCAACCACATCTAGCGAACTTTTTAAAAAATGTATTTTCATGTGTTTGAGTGTTCTACTTGCATGCATACTGCATGTGTGTCTGTTACCAGAGAAGGCCAGAAAAGGGCACTAGACTCCCTGGAACTGGAGTTAGGCAGTAGGTGCTGGTTGTTAAACCAAAGTCCAGTAGCCAGTGCTCTTAACCACTGAGTCATCTCTTTAGCCCCATGGCAACATACATTTTTTCTTTTTCCCCCGGAGCTGGGGATCAAACCCAGGGCCTTGAGCTTGCTAGGCAAGTGCTCTACCACTGAGCTAAATGCCCAACCCCCATACATTCTTTTTAAATCTAATTTTATGTTATGAGTATGCGTGTCCTGTGTGTGGGTATATGTCTATGAGTACAGGTGTCCTCGGAGTCAGAGACACCACATCTCCTTGGAGCTAGTGTTACAGGTAGTAGGAGTCACTAATGTGGGTTCTGAGAATAAACTCAGGCCCTCTGCAAGGCCAGTATATGCTCTTAACCACTGAGTCTAGTCCTAG